>NW_006159959.1:1750778-1763278 GCF_000334495.1 Tupaia belangeri chinensis
AAAGAGTGTTTAAATTTAACCTAATAATATGACCATTGTTTTCCGAAATTCTTTTTTTTCTGTTTTTTTGAGAGACTTTTGCTATGCACATGTGTTCATGGGAGAGACAGAGAGATAGAAAGTGAGAAATCATCCACTCGATAGATGGCCATGCCAAAATCCCTTCTCCTCTGTTTTCCTCTTGGGATTTTGGGCATGCATGTACACACACTCAGCATGAGTTTTAAGCTGCTGAGTGCAGGACTCGAACCACTGTCGACTAAATGGGAGTCCAGTGACATAGCCATTATGCTATGTACTGATGTTTCCTTAAACTCTTATATGAAGCTACCCAGCATCACTTTTCCCTGGCCTTCATATGAGAGCATTATTATCACATGCTCTCAATGTTGTTCCATAAATTCATGTCACCATGGAAGACAGTGCCTTCTTATTGGACAGAACTTGAATCTAAGAAGGGATTTCTTTTATTGTATTCTTATATTTTCAGGATTTTTTGTTGTTGTGTATCTCAGGGAAAAATGACTGTGATTCTTTAATATGCAACCCATAAACTTTGTCATATCTTTTAGGAAGTTAGTATTCATAAATAACCACAATTTTTTCCAGTAAATTATATTAACATATAACATGTGTCTCCTAAAAACATACTTTTGATAGTGGTTTATTCTATCCTTGCATTGAGAACAATAGTATATTATTACTGTGGTTATCTTACCTTGAAGGGTTCTGTCAACAAGGAACCTACAGGTGCCAGCTTAAATTTAAAGTTTAATGCAGTTTTATTAAGTACAATACTACAGAGGAAATAGCTGAAGACAGTAAGGAAGGTTAGATTTGTCTTTGAACCTTTTTATAACTACATATCTTAACTCCTAACCAGGCATTCTGGACCATCATAATTTTATAATATTATTGGGACTATTCTTCTTAACTGCAGAAGACTATGTTATGAGGAGCTAGGAAGTATAATTATTATTGATCAGGTACATTATATATATATATATATAGTTTAACATTCAATAGATAATCCTTTGATATTTATTTGATTTTGTTTAAATAAATAACTTTCTTTATGATAAGGGTAGGATAGTGATTTGATATCCTTAAATGCGGAATTTGAAATGGAAATCTATATGCATGTTATTTATACAGGTTCTCTTATGAAACCTATATAGGCAGAGCAGGAGAAAAAAACAAAAAAATGTATGATGTTACCCAAAATTAAAATCAGCCTGATTTCACAGGGGCTTAGGCGTATTAATTACATCACAGAATCATCCCATCTAGAGATGAAATGTTTCATAACCTATTTTCAATCACTCAGTGACTGCCCATAACTGAGAGTGTTAGGAGACATGGGTAGGTCTCTCCAGGGCATTTTTCTGGGTAAGGATGCACCTGGAAGACTTCAGCAACCAACACTCTCAGAAACTGGGGCATGAATACACAGTCCTGATAAGAGTACTCTCAATGCGTGACCCATTTTTTCACTATTCATAGATTCCAGCATTTTACTTCATGTTTTAATCTAGAGGAGTCTTTTTCCTGGATTGGCAGCAATCAGCATAATGAATGTCCAGAATTCACCACAAACACCAATAATTATGCTGTTAAACTGGTATCCATGACAGAGATCAAGCAAGAACACAATATAAGATTTTGGTCTTTGTGAAAACAACATGTGCTCCTGTGTATCAGGACCCAGCAGGAGATTTATTCTAGGGACCCAGAGCAGATGGTACAGTTGCCAATTGACCTTTATGGAACACTGTTCACTGCTTGACTTTACAGAAATAAAGAGGCAGGAAGAAAATCAGCTTCCCATTCTTTAGGATCTATTTATTCCACCGAAGTATATGTTCTGTATTTATATATAAATATTCAAGTAATTCATACATCTCTCAAAGTTATACTTGATGAGAATGAAGTCTGGAGTATGTAATATTACACAGTTGCCAGGTTACATAAAGGATTTTATTTTCAGATAAACAACAGGTAATATTTTTAGTATTAATTTCATATATGACATTTGTGACATACTTATAATTAAAATTTATGCATTGTTTAGACATAATTTTCAAATCCTGCATTTTGGTTGTTGTTGTTGTATCTGATCACCAGGCAATTGCCAGAATACTTGAAATAGCATATACTTACAGAGCCGTAATGTTTTATACCGAAGAGGAAATTTTTGCATTATTTGTCCCACCTTTTTATATCAACATATGAATTAAAGGTAAGAGTAGATTTAAAAAGCAGTAAGAAACAAAAGATCAAAATATAATATACAACTACTAAAATTATCACTCTTTTCAACTTCCTAGACACATCCCATTTAAACACATAGTTACTCTTACCCATACATATATATGTGAACATAGACACAATTTTTCATCCTCATTAAGTTTTAAAAGCCTACTGTTTGGTGGAGTTACAACACCAATTTATAAATGATATATAAAAAGAAAAATTTCAGCTCCCCTGCAGTGCCAGTTGAAAACACGTTGCGTTGCTTTCACTGCTGGGCTGAATGATGCTAAGCTACTAGCTGTAATATTGCATGGAATTGGAGACATCCATCACACTGAGGAGCCCCACCGTTGGAAGGAAAGGAAAGTTCCTTTATGTGTGATCTCCCTCCAGGAATGGAAGAAAGGAGTCAGTTTTGCTTGTTCACCCGTTCTTCTCATTTTCATTTTTGTAATATTGTTCAAGAATTTATACCACAGCAAATTTTCTCTTATCTATTCACACATTTAATTAAAAAGCTAAATGTTTGCATGTGTTTTTTATATGAAGCATTAGTTTCTTTATTTTTAATGAAAAGTTTCTGAGAGAAAAAAAATAAATAAAAACAAAATAGAATTATTTTGACCATTTAAAATCATGAATAATGAATTTATTTTTCCCCACCCAAATGTGATTATCTCATTTTAAGAAAGAACACTTTTGATTTGTTTTAAAAAGACTTTTCTGCAAGAGCTGTACTAAATCAACCAGTTTTAATTGCATTTCACAAATAGTTTGAATTAATGCATATGTTTAAGAAATGTGGAGCTCAGAGCTATAAAATAGATATTAATAAGCCCATAATCCACATGCAATACTGATCATTTAGTATTTTACTGAAGGTTTTTACTTTCATATCTTTGTTTGCTTCCCTGCTAGTTTTTTTTTTTAGCTTGGCATCTTAGGTTTCAAAGTTATACAAGCAAGGTGAAGAAAAGTAACAAAAATAATTCAAGTGTTGGAAATGCAATCTTACAGTAAATGAGATGATGCAATATAAAAGTGAAAGAATAGGGCCAGTCCTATGGCCTAGTGGAGAAGGGAGATGGATCCCCTGTGGCCAGTTATGTGGATAGAATACTGAACTTTGGGGCTTGAAAAACTGACCAGCTACCTGTACATCTATGCCCCAAATTCTGGAAGGACAGAGAAGTAAAGGAGAAGGGTTTATGGTTTGACCACATCCCGCTTTTGTTTTCTTCCTCTCACTCTATATCTCTGTTTCTCTCTGGTAGGAGCAGGCACTCTCTGACAAAATTAAAAAGAGAGAAAAAGAAAAGAAAGTAAAAACGAAAAAGAAAGGAAAAGAAATGTCCCAAGAGGAGCATTGGAAGAGAAGAGATTGCCATCTCTCTGCAAGGGACTTTCTCACTGTCTCTCTCTCTCTCTCTGTCTCTGTCTCTGTCTCTCTCTCTCCCTCACAAGTAAATGTGCCATGTAGAAAACAAACAAATGGACAAAAATGGAGAGAAAGACAAAAAGAAAAGACAGAAAATGAGAGAAAAACATTGTACACTCTGACTCCACTGTTGGTCAGTAGGACCAAACATTTAAGAGATGGTGACACCATGGAATCACTAAAGCATGGTGAGAGAGCAGGAAGCACACACAGCTGCTGGAGTCATGGAGTTATTGTAATTGTCCCCCTCTAAACCTTTCCATGAATCATGGAACTATCGTAACTCTCCCCATCTCAACGTTTCCAAGAAACCTCATTTGGAAAAAGGCAGTTGTTAAAATTGTGGTAGTGGTGTTTACCAAAAGCCTGGATGAATAAACTTAGGACTATATACTCAGGGGCAAGTGAGTCTTGATTTTAACATCAGTGGCTCTTCACCTTGAGATATATCTGTCCTCCCTACTCCCTAAAGTCAGAAGAGAAAGTATTTGCCAGGTACTGGGATATCCCGCTTTAGCCGAATAACACAGAGTCAAGCAAGTTGATGTTCCTAATGGAACACATAGAGGAGAAACAATAAAATGCATGAGGAATGTGCGTATTATAAAATAAAGAAGCCATAGAATACAAACGTAATAAATAACATGAAGAGAAAGAGAATTAAGTGGCCCAGACAGAATAACAATTTCAATGAGCACAATAAATAACATTAAAGAGAAAAGAAAGTACACTGGGGATATAAGACAGGAATGAGCAGTGGTAAATAAAAAACATCTGCAAATGTTGGATATAATACTTCTAATAGTTGAATCACAATAACACAAATCACCAGTATGTGTTCAGTAGGAACATGGATCATACTGCAAAATACATCATGAAGCTGGAAGTAATCCAGCTAGATATTATCAGAAAGATGGTATTAAAAGAAAGAGAAAGAGAGGAAGAGAAAGTAGATTTGTAAAGCAGATATAATGTCAAAAACAAATATGAGAATCAGAGGAGAGGATAAAGTAGAATTGCAAAATAACTTGAAAATAATTCCTTATAGTGTCTAATTGTAAATAAAAATGTGAGCTGTCCAATTTAAAGTAAACATACTGTAACCAAAAGTTACTAGAGAGATATAAGTACATTTAAAAGATAATAAATAAATTACACTGCATCAGAATCACAAATAATTTATCATTCCAACAGAGACTCTATATTATAAAGCAACCAGGTCATAATAGCATCAAACTTCTTTCTTTGCAGAGAGGTTTATTCTATAGGGCACGTAATTTCCCCAGAAAGAGAGACAGAAAGCGAGAAATCACCCTCCAGGGGGGATGGCCACACCACAATCCCTTCTCCTCCATTCTCCTCTCGGGATCTTGGGCACGCACGCACACGTCCAGTGTGAGATTAACCACCATGTCTGGGACCACGGTCAACTACATGGGAGTCCAGCAACATAGGCATTATGCGAACTGCTGTTCCCAGCATCAAACTTCTTGACAGCAACATTCAAAAGCTAAGAAAATGAGTTTATGTACTCGAAAGAGTGAATGAAAAGACATTTAAACCAGTATTTTATGCCCACAGAATTTGCCATGAAAATACACTAGAAAGTTACAAAATTATCTTATATATTCAAGTATTCAGAATATGTACCACATAGATTTATCACATAAAGATCATGTCTGAAAACATCCTTGAAGAATATATTATTATTTTCTCTCAAATTATTTTCTCTCAGTGCCACACTTGTTCTTTTATAGACTCCATTGTATTTCTCAGATTTGAAGTTCGTCAGCTGTGATTTTCCAATTCCCTTGCTAGGTGTCTGGGTTGTTTCTCCTGATGCTTGGTTACAAGCACGTGGTCAACCTTGAATGCTTTAGCAGTTTCTGTATGGACATCGAAGGAACGGAATGATGTAGTGTCATCATTGTTTTCTTTCCCTTTTTTTTTTTTTCCTCTTTTGTAATTGAGATTTATTGGTTGTGTCAAGGATCAGTACAGACATTTCAATGTGTACCCAATTCTTAACATACGTACCAAAAGGTTTAAAAGCCAAGTATAGTGTTTCCTTTTAAGTTATTCCAGTGACATTCCAGTTTCAAATTTGTAGGCAAATTTTCCTTAAGAGGATATCAAGAACCAAATGTTGAAAGCTGTTATGTAAGTCCCACCAAATCACAATTTAGCATATATGCACTACATACTTCAAATTTCCAATCTTTCACAGTACAGTAACAGAATTATTAGGAAAACTGGACTCCCACAACCAAATGTGTTATGGAGTGCACATAATTCTGACAGTGAGAGCAACAAAGAGTGGTTTTCTTTAGAAAACACTACTACTAAAAAACATAATAGAAGTAATTTAAAATATTCAAGACACATTATGCATGACTGTGACTCCAAACTGCCATTTAGTATATAGTCATCAGAAAGACAGAGAGAAACAGAGAGATGGAAAGCAAGAATTCACCCTACAAGGGAAATGGCCATGCCACAATCCCTTCTTCTCCATTCTCCTAAGATTTTGGGCATGCATGCACATGTGCCTGGTGTGAATTTCAAGCTGCTGAGTCCAAGACTTGAACTGTGGTTGACTACATGGGAGTCCAGTAATGTAACCATTATACCATCTGCTGGTCCCACCTAATGAATTTTTTAATAAAATAAACTAAGTCAAGATCTGACCAGACAGGTATAAATGCTTATGTATTTATTTCACCATATCTGTTCATGTGTATTCATGTCCAAATTAAGAGGAGAATGGAGGAGAAGAAATTGTGGCCTTGTCATGCTTCCATGGGGATTCCCACCAGTGGTTGGTTATGTGAGTTCCGACACTGTCATTCAGTGCATAATTGCCTGTGCCACTGAGACAACCATATCTAGTTGACATGCTTATTTTAGATTGTCCAAATGTAAAAGTCAGATATTATCAAGGTCTGTGGAGATAGAAAGACCATCATGCCTTAAAGTCATACAGCCAGTCAAGACAATCAGGCAGCTCTTAGTAAATTTAAAAAATGGTATTTCACTGTGAGATATCAATTCCTTCCTGCATATGTATCATGGCAAAACTTACACAGTTCTCCAAACAGATGGATATTTGGGTCTTCATTACAGCTTTATTTGTGATATAATTTATTCTCTTTTTTTTTTTTTTTAGAGAGGGTTTTGCTATAGGGCACGTACACTTACCAGAAAGACAGAGAGAGACAGAAAGCGAGAAGTCATCCCCCAGGGGGGGCAGCCACACCGCAGTCCCTTCTCCTCCATTCTCCTCTCCAGATCTTAGGTATGCATGCACATGTGCCCAGGGTGAGTATAAACCACCAGGTCTGGGTCTCGAACCATGGTTGACTACTAAAGTCCAGCGACATAGCCATTATGCCAAACGCTAGTTCCTGTGGTAGAATTTTAAAAATGACAATTCAGGGACTTAAAATGTGCATGAAAGCACCATAGTAGAATATAAATTTCTTAATAATGAATGTATTTTTACTCACACTATTCCTCATTTTTGAACAAAAATAGGTCTAAATAAATCAAAGAAATGTGGAAAAAGTTAATTAAATTGCATCATAATTACTAGTATTCTGTGTAATTTTAGAAACAAATTTAAAGTCACATTTTAATTAACATGCACAGTATTTTGAGTATAAAGTTTCCAAATAAATACGAAAGAAAGTATCAGTACAATCTCTACTTTAAAAGTTGTGGGCCTATCAATATTAACTTTGGAATAAAGGCTATCATATGCATTTACAAATATTTCAATTATTTCTAAACCTTTTAATGACTTTCCATAGATGATATATTATATGAAATGTAAAACTCTTTGATCTGATGTTGCAATAATCTATTTGAATAGATAAAATTATGCAAGACTCCACTTTACATATCTAAGGAAATACCTAAAATTGCTACTGCATATTCACAGAAAAGTTTGTTTCCTATAAAGATACTGTTTTTGTTTTATTATGTTTTTATAATTTAATGAAGAAAATAGTATAGTGAGAAACAAATTATTCTAGGAAGTGAAAAATCTGAACCATCTTTCTCTGTGTCCTTAGAAAAACATCCTAAGCTTCAGGTTTCTTAAACTAAGCATATTTGTTTAGCTTTTTATTTCTTTTTAAAAATAATGATTCAATTGAAACAAAAATGAAAAGTTACTTGGTGATGGGACCAGCAGTTAGCATAATGGCTATGTCACTGGACTCCCATGTAGTCGACGGAGGGTTGAGTCCCGGACCCAGTGGCTTAAAATCACGCCGGGGGCATGTGTGTGCATGCCCAAGATCCCAAGAGGAGAATAGAGGAGAAGGGATTGCGGTGTGGCCATCCCCTCTGGGGGGTGATTTCTTGCTTTCTGTCTCTCTGTCTCTCTCTGTCTGTCTGGTGAGCGCAGGCGCCTTATAGCAAAAACCTCTCCAAAAAAAAAAAAAGTTACTTGATGATGATAATGAATATGGTAATGTCTTTTCTTAACTGATATGTACTGCATTTGTGCTGGGAAAAACTATCTTGTACACTGTAAAGATGAATAGTGATTGAATGTAAATAATGACTATATATACATATATAATGATTTACAACATTATAAACTAATATAAATTATAATATATAATTAAGTTAGTCAATAATCCTTCACCATATATGTGCATTATGTGCAAATATGTATATGTGCATATGTCATGTGTTTTCACTCATTTATTCACTTCAGTGATAACTCTCTTAAATGCTTCTTTCATATTATGGCCGAGTGAGTATTTCACTCCTCTGCAAGTCCATTGCCATTTTTCACTAACAAAATAAAATTGAACACTTTACTGAATTTTGTCAAGCAAGGCCCCAACATGTTGCAACTCCACTGATCTCTTCAGCTGCAACTCTCGGCATTATATTTCATGAATATTGCATGTTTGCATTTGACTGATTTCACCGCACCTTATAACACATTGTACATTTTCTTATACTGTTGTTACAAACTAGAATCTTAATCGCTCATTATTCTGATGTTAATACCCAAAACTTTGTGTTCTCTTTCTTAACTCTGACCTCATAGTTATATTCCTAAATTTCCTTTATCAATTTATATGCCAATCTTTCTCCATTTTGTAGTAATTATCTAAAGAAGTCTTTTTCTCATCAGTCTGGGTATTACTGGTGGTAATGCCTTATCTAGAAAGGAGCATGGGCACAATAATTATTTTTACTTGTTTGCCTGATCAATGTGTCAGAAATTAACATGGCAAATAGAAACAATAAATCCAAAGAAGCCTACTGCCATAAAGTCCCAGACAATTTAATCAGCTCTCTAGCTCACAGGTTGGTTTTCAAATATGGCATACAACTATACAAAGGAGCATTATCCGATTAAGATGACTATACACATTAAAAAGCAAATGTTCTTCATTGTGTCATCTTTTAGAAATGATTTGCATATCCTTTATGTTTTTATAAAGTGCTTAGGAAATCACTATTCACGAGATATGAAATGATGTGAAAGTATTTTAGTCACTCCAATGCACATAAGCATTGTAAAAGTATGCTGATTTGCCCTGGACAGTTTCAACAAAATTGTATTTTCTTGTGTATCATAAAAATCCATTGTAAGAACATAAGTTTTCTGGCAATGCTTAGCCATCTGTTTTGTTCAGATCTTATCCTTGCCTTCCTCTGTACAACAATAATTAAGTATGTTGGCAGTAAGAGAAATAACAGTTGGATTTCTTTAAAAGATTAACAGGATGAACAGTACAGCCAAGGAGGGACTTTTTCACAGATTCCAAAAATATCCCACCTTTACAATGCTTTAGCCGAGGAACCTGGAGAGCCACCCACTCTCTTCTACCTACCACCAAATGGCCAAAAAACCTCCAGTGTATACAGCACTTTCCATGGTGTTTTCTTGCCCTTCTGAAAGGAGGATCTTTATTCTTACACATTACCTTTACCTTGCATCTGTCTTCCTCTTCTTTTCTCAAATTTCTCTTTACATTTAGTATCAATTTTCCATTTCTTTCTTTTCTCATTCCTCTCAATGCTGGCATCTATATTATAGGTATATCTATTTAAAATAATACAAAATTTTCATGGTCTTTGCAACTGAATCTCAAATATATACTGTTCTTATACATATAGATATTCTCCATTTTTTTAAGAAGGTGACTTATTTGTTGTCTACCATAACTATTTAGAGGATCATTCTTGTTTTGATCAGAGAAACCACTATCATATGAAAATTTGGTCTACATTCCCTAGGGATTGCTCTAATTGTATGATGTTCCATAAGAATTTTATTTCATTATAAGTTGTTGAGGGCTACACATTTCTTACATTTCTCATTGATTATATAATTTACATTTACTCACGTTTATCTTTACAGTGTACAGCATCATTTTTTGCAACACTAATACCACACATGTCAGTTATCAATCTAAAGACATTACTATATGCATTATCATCAGCAAATAGCTTTTCATTTTTTTCAACTAAACATACTATTTTTTCTTCCTGTTACCTGCCCTCTCTCTGTTGCCACCCCTATGTTACTCTTATCCTTATTTTCTGTAGTATCTACCATTGCCCTCCATGTTTCTGTACTTTCCAAACTTTCAGTTTCTGCTATAGAGAACATTTGCTATATATTAAGTGAGGCCATGCAAAGTCTGTTTTTTATTTTTTTTATTTTTGGAGAGGTTTTTGCTATAGGGCACATGCACTAACCAGAAAGACAGAGAGACAGAAAGTGAGCAATCATCCTCTGTGGGGAAAACCACACCATGATCCCTTCTCCTCTATTCTCCTCTCAGGATCTTGGGCACACATGCACACGTGCCTGGCTCCAGTGACTTGAAATGCATACCATGTACATGTCTGAGCATGTCCAAAATTCCCGACAGGACAAGAGAAAAGGAGAAGAGACCATGGCATGACCATGCCCATCAAGGTGTGCTTTCTCCTTTACTCTCATCTTCCTCCCTAGTAGCTCTCTGGAAAGCCCACATGTCCATTGGCAATGAAAAAATCTTATTAAAAATATTCTAATAAAACATATTTATATAAAATATGAAAATAAAATATATTTAGTTAAAATGTACATATTCTTTTTAACTATATATGTGTGTGTATATATATATATACACATATATAGTGTGTGTATATATGTGTGTGTATATATATATATACACATATATAGTGTGTGTATATATGTGTGTGTATATATATATATACACATATATAGTGTGTGTATATATGTGTGTGTGTGTGTGAGAAGTAGAATGGGATAAAAAAATAAAGTACTGTGCTATATAAGTTCAGGAAGAAGCTGTTCCAAACACCACAAAGAACATAAGAAAATGTTGAGGGAAGCCCCTTTTCTCACATGACTGGGATGCCCAAGCACCAGCAAATCATACTCCATGTCTTCCACTGTATTACATTAGAAGTTCCACAGTGTGAGAAATGGCAGCCTCAAAACATGTTATCTTCTCTCATCCCACTTACCTCAACAGCTTGTAATAACAAGAATATATTTCAGTTCAGTTTAAACATCAACACTGCATCTTTATTCTGGTAGCCTTCTGCCTGCATGAACACATTCAAAATAATTCATATTACCTATTAAATATATTTATATCACACATTTTTTTACAAATTGGTAGAACCTTACATTCACAGTTACCATACATTATATTCAGCATTTCAAGTGTGTTTTTGACAGATATTATGGAAAATTGTTTTTATTGCCATGAATTTAAGGAGAGTTAGGATACTTCTAGTTTAAGGTAGAATGCTGAAATATAGATTTAGTTCTTGTGTCTCTAAAGACCATCTACAATCAAAAGTTTATAATCAAGGTATATGAATTTGAATAAATTTGAATTGAATTTATATATCTATTATCAATTATCTCTACCTGAAAATCACATTTTCCTCAATTATATGTGCAGACAACAAACTCTAGTCATGTTATAAATATTTATGACTTCTATTACCATTAAAAATAACAGGTAGTTTTATATTACATTTTAGTTATTACAGATATGTAGAAAATTACATTATGCTAATCACTGCCTCGAACTTATGATAGATGTTGGGTAAGTCATTCAATATCTTCACTTAATGTATGTATGCAGACATGTATTTATTATTATCTAAAACACTTTACAAATATTTTATAGTGTTCTTTCAATGTAATTCATTTCTGTTTTATTCCTACATACTTCATTTCATAAATTAAAAATAGTGTTTTTGAAAATCTAAAGGTTCCATTGTTCTGTCATAGAGATAGATGGACAAATGTCTGAGGAATAACTCCTCCAACTAATATTAATATTATTTTTTAACATAAATTCAAAATCAACCAATATGAAATAAAAGACCAACAACACAATATTGGAAAATAAAAAGTTAGTAGACATATGATAACTTAGAACAGAGGACCAAATCCGGGTCTGGTAGGATGCAAAGACAAGAAAGAACTCAATTTATGAAATGAATTCCCCCTCGACCAAATTCAAAAACTGGCAATACTAGCAGCTCTGAAATGAGGTTAATGTGAAACTCAAAAGAAGAATCAGTTAAACAACCTACTTAAGAAAAGTGGGGCCAGTCAGGTGGTGTGTTGGTTAAGGCAGTTCAATCCCACATGGCCGATTTGCATGATTCAAGTTCAGCTTGTGACGCACTCGTGTGTGTGTGTGTGTGTGTGTGTGTGTGTGTGTGTGTGTTAAGTACACATCTTAATCCTGAGAGCAGAATGAAGAAGAGAATGTAGTGTAGTCAGTTTCTCTATGGAGTG
>NW_006159959.1:1764929-1775047 GCF_000334495.1 Tupaia belangeri chinensis
TTTTTTTTTTTTTTTAATATTTTTTTTCAAACAGGTTTTTTTTTTTTTTTTTTTTTTTTTTTTTTTGGAGAGGGTTTTACAATGGGGAGTGTGCACTCACCAGAAAGACAGAGAAAGACAGAGAGACAGAAAGTGAGAAATTACCCCCCTGGGGGATGGCCACCCCACAATCCCTTCTCCTCCATTCTCCTCTTTGAATTTTGGGCACACATGCACATGTGCCTGGCATGAGTTGAAGCCACCAGTCCATGACTCAAACCACAGTCGACTACATGGGAGTCCAACAACATAGCCCATACGCCATCTGCTGGTCTGTATCTCTGCAAATAATTTAATCCAGGTATCTGCCATTACAATCGTGCACTTTTTTTTTCTTTTTAATTCAGAAACATATTAAAAGCCTACAGACTGGTTTCACTAAAGAAATGTATGTCCAGGAGTTGGAAAGAGAGGGGGAAAAATAAGTAAAAACTTTACAAGCAAACTTTGTGGTTTGGTGAGGAGTTGGGGTGGTCCTGAAGGTAAGTTTATAATGTTGTCTTCCGAAATTTGTTAACAAATAAATTTTTTGTTAGAAAATAAGTGTGATATCAGATTTTTTAAATCGTTAAAGATTAAATTACCATCAAAATAATTCAATATTTGTTTTATTTAACCTTTAACATTCACTTATTTCCATTCTACTCCATTTAAGTGACAGGTTAATTATCAAAATAAAGCCAGGTTAGGCTAGCTTCATGGCCTGGTGGTTAAGGCAGTTGGATCCCACATGACCTACCACAAGGTTAGAATCTCAGACTCAGAGGCTTGAGAAATAAGTCAGTTACGTGTGTATTCATGCTCAAAATCCCCACAGGAGAGAGAGGGAGAGGGGAAAGGATTATGGCATGACTATTCCCCACAGAGGGATGGCTTTTCTCTCTCGTTCTCTGGCTCTCTCTGGCAAGTGCATATGCCCTCCAGCAAAATATCAAGAAAAAGAAAGTTCATTTCCTTATTCCCCTTGGTCTAAAGGCTGGTGGTAATATGAAGTTGAATTAGTTAAAGAAGTTAGTTTAAACTGGTACAAGTCTCTAATATTATCTTGTGATTTATTTTTGTTGTTGTTGCAAAACATCTAGTAAGAAAGAAGAATTTTGAAAATCAAGTATGCTTTGAAGATATAGGAAATAATAAACGAATGTGATTTTCCTATTTTCTTACTCAATAGTCTTTGTGAACTTTGGTCACCCAAAGTGTGTCGGGAATTCTCCCCAAAATAATCAATCGATTCTGCAGCAGACATCAGCTAATTCAGTTCAACTGTAGCACTTCCTAGAGGTAGTGTCACATCCCATAGGCTGACACCTTAGTCGCCTAAAATCACCCCGCAATTTAACTGGCAATCCCAAGTCCCAGGTGGTTTTGTATTTGCTTCTGAATGACCGGCTATAAATCAGGATTCTAGTACTCTTTTGATTTGGCTAATACTCTAGAGTGGCTGATAGAACTCAGAGAAATACTTTACTTACACTTACTGGTTTATTATCAACGATATTAAAGGAACACAACAGGGTGAAGATGAATAGGATGAGATACGGGGGGGGAATAGAGACATGGAGTTTCCTTGCTCTCTTTGAGCAGGAACCTCCAGGAATCTCCATGTATTCAGCTATCCAGTAGCTCTCCAAATCCAGTCTGTTAGATTTTTATGGAAGCTTCATTACATAGGCATAGTTGATTGAATCACTGACCACTGGTGATCAACCTAACTTTCTCTCCTTCTACCCCTCCTGAATCCAGGTTAGGGTGTAGGACTGAAAAGTTCCAACCCTCGAATTCTGCCTCTTTTGTGTCTCTTATAACCAGTCACAATCCTAAAGTTGTGTAGAAGTGACTAATCACAAGTCAGCAGATAAAAATAGAAACACTTTTACTATTTGAAGAGTTTTTAAGAGTTGTGTGTCAGGAAATGGACATAAGTATTTTTTATACAATATCACATTTTGTTTATAATTTTTTTGAGATTTTTTTTTCGCTATAGGGCGCGTGTGCTCGCCAGACAGACAGAGAGAGACATAGAGACAGAAAGCGAAAAATCACCCCCCAGGGGGGATGGTCACCCCGCAATCCCTTCTCCTCCGTTCTCCTCTCGGGATTGGGCACGCACGCACATGCACCCGGCTTGAGTTCTAAGCCACCGGTCTGGGACGCAATCCGCGGTCGACTACGTGGGAGTCCAGCAACATAGCCATTACGCTAACTGCTGGTTCCCTTGTTTATAATTTAATAATTATTAAAATTAAGTTTGTAAAATATTGGATCAATTTTAGTAAATTTTATTAATCATTGATATTATATAAAAGAGTCTAGAATTGCTCTCTCAAGGGGTAATCAATACTCCCATCTGGCTATTTCAATTAAACTAATTAAAATAGAATAAAAAGTAAAGTTCTTTGATTGCACTAGACAGATTTCAAGTGCCCAGTAGCAGAGTTTTGAACTGTTTAGATAAAGACATTTTCCAGCAAAGGAAAATTCCAGCAAAAGAGAGATCTAGGATATAAAGTGAAATAACTACACATGAGTAGCAACATGTCTTAAAATTACACTGGAATAGGCTTTTGATAACATAAATTTTAATTCCAGTTTTGCATACCTACTACAGTATATTATGAGTCTCTAAGCACAGTCCTTTACTTCCATGTGGTAGCCCACAAAACTGTGAGTGGACTTTCAGATGAGGCCTGATACCAGTTTTAGCTTTAATATATATCCTTCTAGAGACTCAGTATACTTTTTAGAAAAAAATATGAAGAGATAAATTTCTAGTCATGCATACATATGTGCTGCTTGGATATGCAGGTATACATGTTCTGTATTTAAAATCAGTTATTTATCACTAGGGGTAAACATTAGAATAATTTAAACAGCGGTTCTCAAACTGCATAGATGAAAATGGCTTGATGACACGCACACTTCAGGGCCTCACCCTTGGAGTTTCTGATACTGGATTGTTGATGTAGACTGTTGGAATGCATCTCCAAATTTATTCCTTAAGTTCTCATTGGCAGTTTAAAAATCACTGGCTTAAGGGCTAAGTTATATTCACTTAACTTCTTATTAAAACAATGAAAAAAAACCACAAATTTATTGATTTAAACAAAACTAAATAATACTGATGAGACTCTGTGTGTGTTTATGTATGATACCATTTAATGCTCAATTGTGAGTAAAATACAAAATTTTAAAAAGTATAAAAAAATTCAGACAAGGAAAAAACATTTCTGAATAAAGAAATATGTGGGATCATCATTGATAATGCCAGTATCATTTAAGCAATAGAGTAATTGAGTTTACCTAACAAGAGTGGAGATCATTTCAGCATTAGAAAATAAAACCTGAGCAAATTTGAGATTTGGAGGATATACACAAAGAATAATAATTTTAAAATTTAAGGACCGAAACTTAAAGCAACAACTGAGAAAACACAATAGTTTTTCCCCTCTCCCTCAAGATCAAGCACAAATGATAATATAGAGATGTTGGAAATCAAGTAAAAAATGCTTTACACAAATGTAAAGAAGCAAAGAAGATTTTATTCAAGTGTTTGCAGTTAGAGAGATTTAATTTAACTCAGTTGAAACAAAAGTAGAAAGTTAAGCAGTAGGATGAGCTAATAAAATGTATTGGAAGATTTAGGAAAAAGCGTAATCATTGGAATCTTCAGAGCATATCAAGCTTTTACTCATTTTGCACAAGTTCTTTCCTGTGATTTTGACATCTGTATTTGCTGTGTGGTGCTGATAAAGACTGAGAAACTGGGGGACGTCTCCTCAAATGTTTGCATTTCAGATAGGTAATTCTAGGTCCTGGAGAAAGACATTTCCTGGATTGTCAAACTGGCAAGAATCTGGAAAAAAAAAATTACATACATTTTAAAAGACAGAGAAAGCCTTTATAATTGCCAGTTTTGTAAAGTAAATTTTCTAAGAAAGGGAGGACAGGGGTTCATAGTCAAGAGGAGATAGGTCTGAAATTTAGCTCAGCTAAAGAAAATATTAACTTCAGATTGTGGAAAACTAGCAATTTGGAAGTCTGAATTGTTTTTAAGAAATGGACTATAAGGATTGGAATGAATTTTCCCCTATTTTATCTCAATGTTAACGTTTTAGAAGTTTTCTTATAAAAATACATCCATCAGAGCATGCTATGAAAGCAAGTAGAAATTAATAAAATTTTGTCCAAGAAGTTTAGGCAATGAATTCACGTGGTAAAACTAAGGTTTTAAGCTTCTGTTGTTTACTCAAAGTGTAAATTATATTAACAGCTAAGTAGATTCAGAATTTTGCTAGCCCATAGTTAACTAGCAGATAAAGGATCCAACAGATCTGCATGTGTATCGGCAGTGAACCAACCATCCTGTTTACTCAAGACAGAAAATGTGGGAGGAAATAGAGAATATCAGTTAATGCCTTGTACCAAGTAATTTAACTAGGAAAGGGCAATAAAAGAAAACTAATTAATAAGTGATATTTAAGCACATTCCAGTATAAAATTCATAAGATAGTGTACTTTTTATCATCAAATAGCATGCTGAGTTAAAAGGCTCATCATTTGATTATTTTTAATTTTATCCTAATTACAAAATATAGCAGAACCCCAGTTTCCCCGGCAATAACATTCTTAGGCTACTCATTTTCTTATTAAGATTTTGTTTTTTCTCTTGGCAGAATCTAATATCTATTGAGTTTCTCTATGGGTTTTCTTTCAAATACTCATGAAAATTATAACTGGATTTTAATCACTGATGTCAACTGGTAAGTATTCTGGATCAAAGGAGTCTTAGTCTACAGACTTCAATAGCAAAGGCTGAAGAGTAACTGAGAAAGACAGTTCTTTAAACCTGCTCCAGATGACTCCTTGTGACTATCAGGCTTCTTTCTTGTTTAGACTGCAACTTGGTCAGTTTGTTTTGATCAGTATTCCGAACAGCAAGACGCAACAAAAACTAACGAAATACCATTTGGGTCAAAACAAGGGAGATGTCAGGCTGAGTGTCAGAGCATGCTAATGGCCCATTGCTGCCAATTGTTCTTCTACTTATGGAGATACAGAAAGTTAGATTGACTGATCTTTCCATAGCCTTAACATCTTTATGAAAGCTCTCAATAGCAAAAGTTCAGAATGAATGTTTTGCACAACAGGCGAGTCTTAAATACTCAGATAGAGGCTTTGATGGCAAAAAATCCCTTGCTATTCTATTTTTTATGTAGTTTAAAATACAAAATTTTGTCCCTGTAAATATACATAAAATATGTGTGCCCTGTGGATGTGTGTGTGGAGTTGTCAAAGGCAATTTAAAGAGAGCAGTTTATTTATTGAGTCATTTTCATTGGAAGCAAAAATGAACATACCTCAGTTTATTGATTATATTGTGTAATGACTGAAGACAATGAATAATAAAGCATAGGTATGAAGTTTAGAAAATTCAGGATAATCTCTGTTGAGCAAAGACATTTACTTGAACATTTTGTGTGTCACAAATTTCTGATTCTTAACTAAATTTTGGCTATGGGGCACATGTACTCCTCAGAGAGACAGGCACACACCCCCACACCCTGCTCCAGTGAGCAAGACTATACCATAACCCCTACTTCTCCATTCTCCTGGGATTTGGGGCACCCATATATACATGCCCAGCATAAGTTTCAAGCCCCTGGTCTGGGACTTGAATTATGGGAGTCCAACATTTTAACCTCTATGCCACCTTCTGGCTCCCTAACTAATAATTATCAGCAATGTTTTGGAATGTGTGTCAATGGAAGATTTTAATCTTTGGAAATACTTGAAATACTCTGTATGTTTCTTATAAACACTTACTTTATATGAATTAATTAGCCTTTGCCAGTCTCCAAACACAATTGTCTCTCTTTCTCTTTTTATTTTATTTTATCTTTTTAACGTGCAGTTCTTTCCTGTTTGGACTGCAACTTGGTCAGTTTGTATGACATCTGGCCAAAGAAACAGAGAGAGAGACAGAGAGAGAGAAAGTGAAAAAGCACCCCTCAGGTAGGATGACCATTCTCTTTTCAAAATTTTGGGCATGCATACACTTGTGTCAGATGTATGTTCCAAGGTGCCAGGTCTAAGATTTGAACCATGTGGTCAACTATGTAGAATCCTGCTGCCTAAACCATCGTTCTACTTTTTGGTCTTATAATCATTTCTTCTTAAAGTCATAGTATATGTATGTACACGTATGTCTTTAAATATGTGCAAAAATACATATTTACATATATAAAATGCATTTATATATAAATGGAGAGTGAGGGTCTAGAGAGAATTATCTGTAGTAATATTAAACTTGCTGACCTCAATTTGAGAATAAAATATTAAGATATCAAAAGATTTACATCATTTATGATGCTTATACCCATGGTTAACTCAACATAAAACATTAACTATTTCCTTTCCATTCTTAGTTGAATTGAAGAACTTAAAAATGGAATTACTTTTGTTATATCTATGCCTACCTGAAAAGCTGTCATAGAAATAGATAATATTCCAGGAGCTGGTTAAATTTCTGTTTTTCAGGATCATTATAAACATTGTCATCAGGATGAAGACAGGTTGTTTTCTTTTCCCTTCTTGTGACATGTTCCAGGCTTCAAAAAATGTCATTTCCATGCAAATTACCCTCCTGCAACATTCATTAAACCCTTTTTACTGAGAGCTAACCAGTTCTCAATCATCCTAGCTATGGGTGAGAAATCATGGAAGGGTCAAAACAGCAGAACAAAATTTCTGTTTTATTATAAAATAGAACAAAGCAAGATATTATTCAAAGTTGCCTTTTTCTGATGTGAGAATTTTACAGAGGCATGCTACTGCAATATAATATGTCCTTTTGTGTGAGATAGAATAATCAAACTAGGAACTGATACAAATTAATTTCTATTATGGACTCCATACAATAACGCCATTGATTTCTTCTGCATCTGTATATCTAAGAAAGAGCCTATTTACATATTTACTTCTCATAGTGAGTACTAAATCTTCCATTTGTTGTAATCTCTGCCTTTCTAAGGACAAGGAAAGCATCCTGTGAATTAACAGTAATTTCCAACAATGGAAATGAAAACATAACACTTTACACAGCCAATACCCAGATAATATTTGCTACCATGATGTTAATTCTCACATCCAGATCAGCTTTTTCCAACCACTTTATGACCTATAAACACTTTTCACAGAAATGTATAATTTCATGCACCACTTGGGGATATTTATTATTTTGGTATAAGATAGTACCAAAAAGGCATAAAAATAACTTCGTCAGCATATGATCAAATATATCATTATAAAATTGTTTTAATGATCGATCATATTTAGCTATATTTATTACATGTGAAGCCCATTTTTTGTGTTAATCTGTTTAACAAGTGATGTACACTGTGATTAACTTATTTTAATTATGTAGGAAAATATATGATTTATAGATCAGTGGACATAATATGACATGTTCCATTTGGAAACTATTTTTTTTATAATAATGTTGATCATCGGATATATAAATAAGCTGCATTTGGGGTTTGCTATTTACAATACTTGAATGCTGCATTTTTAACAAGTTTACTGTGTCATTTATATTTTCCAGGTTTTATGTTTAAAAGTTCAAAGAACTGAAAGTATGTCCGCCTTCCACTCATTAGTATTCCTCTGCACAAGCATATAATAGGTAAACATAGACTTCTAAAATGCCAAGATGGTGAACTTTAAAAATCATCATTATGTTTTACCTTTTTTAACATTGTATTTGTTTTTCTGGGAAGTTTTCTTTTAAATATTAAGAATTTTAATAAGTAATTTTGCAAGTTTTATCAAATAATCTTAATGGGCAAAAGCATCACCTTGGGAATTTGAAAAACTACAATTATTTTAATGTTAGTTGATAACTTGTATTTTATTTTTGGAGGGATTTTTGCTATAGCATGCATGGCTTGCCAGTGAGACAGAGAGAGACAGAAAGTGGGAAATCACCTCCTAGGAAGGATGTCTGTGCCACAAGCGCTTCTCCTCTGTTCTCCTCTTGGGATTTTAGGAATGCATGCACACATATGGGTGTGAGTTTTAAGCTGCTGGGTCCAGGACTTGAAGCACAGACAGTCATATGGGAGTACAGTGCCTTAACTACTACACCATCTGCTGATCCCTGATAACTTATATTATAATATTAGTGTTCCTTTTGTTTTCTTTGCTAACCAAATAATGGAGTTATAAAAAATAAAATGCACCTGCTTCGTCATAGATTTTGCCACTACTTCATGGCGACATTTATGTTCTCTTCACTAAGTGCTCATTTTTAGCTTTAACAATTTATTTCTAATTGATAAACACAAGTTCTCTATATTTGTTGTGTACATGTTTTAAAATATGCATACATTATGGAATGGCTAATCTGAGCTGAGATTAATAAAGGTGTTGTTTCAACTAGTTAGGTTTTTTTTGGTAAAACATTTAGAACCTATTTTCTTAGCAATTTTCAAGAGTTTAGTACGTGGCAGACTGTCAAATTATTTGGACTATTCATCTGCTGACTAAAGAGATTACCCTGGTCAATTCACCCTAATTACTTGATTATAGTCAGATCTGACATTGGGTGTGGGAGATGTTGGGTGCTTTTTCATGAAAGGCACAAACCCAGGCCCATCCTGGGATGGATATAGAACTTAAGCTGTGAAATATTGCTTTCTTTGACTAAAAATGAAGATTTTCTGCTGAGACTTCTCCTCCAGATTTACTTCTAGTGGGTAGGGTCACCTCTGTCTCCTTTTCTCCATTTCTCTCTGTCTCTCTATGTCTCTTTGTGTCTTTTAATTTTTTTTTAAGGTAAAGTTTCCTCTGGGCTCTCAAGCCTTTATTGTGCTGATTTGTGACTTTCCCATTCCATTAAATAAAGGCAAAGGCGCAGACCATCCTGATATGGATACCAAACCTGAGTTGTGAAATACTGTTTTTGCACAGCACGTGCACCACTCAGCTTTCATTTTTGGCTTTTTCAATTAGCAATAATCGCGGCTCGGATAAACCTCATTGGCTACGATACTGCCACTGAGCAAAGCTGGCATCCTTTTTTGCTTTTTAAAATTAAAATCCAAAGGGTTTTTTAATGATCTTTTTTCTTTCTTCGTTTTTCTTTTAGTTTTCTTCTTTCCTCTTCTCTAATTCTTTTCCTTTTTTATTTAGCTATATTCATTGGCTTTTCAGTGTCTATGCAGTAAATGTCTAGACAGGTCCAAGTGAACAGGATCCAAACATCTGAATAAAATTAGGGTAGGAATATTCCTCTATTCCCACTAAATCAGATGCATAAAGAGTGAAAATGGAATGGAAGAGAGATTGCAGATCACCCTCTCCTGTACACCTCTGAACACTCAGATTTAAACTTCAAGAATTAGAAGAAATGCACCATCCATCAAATGACTAGAAATCACCACAGGGTCACAAGAAATATGGGAAAGCAAGAAAATTCCTCTCCTCCAAGGGAAAATAATAACTCCTCTACATTCTCTGACAGTGCAATGAAACTCATGGAAATGTCAGTTAAAGAATTTAGAATATTCATAATGAATCTCAGATGTAGAAAATAGAATCACTGTCCTAGAAAAATTTACCACGAAGACTGAAAAAATTGCCCAAAAATATGAGAATAATATACAAGAAATACTAGATACCATCAAACGTCCAAACATCTGGATAATTGGTATCCCAGAAGGCCAAGAGACTCATAAGGGCATTGATAATCTATTCCTACAAAATCCTGGAAGAAAATTTTCCAAACCTAGAGAGGCATTCAAACATCCAGACCGAACAAATACAAAGTACCCCAAATAGAATCAACCCAAGAAGAACTTCTCCAAGACACATTATAGCCAGACTGACCAAAGCCATAGACAAAAACAAGATAATACGACTGACAAGAGAGAAACGTCACATTACCTATATAGGATATCCCATCAGGCTAAGAGCAGACCTCTCAACAGAAACAATGTGAGTGAGGAAAGAATGGAAAAATATATTCAAAGTGTTAAGGGAAAAGTAATTTCAACCAAGAATACTGTACCTGGCAAGATTAT
>NW_006159959.1:1775249-1787189 GCF_000334495.1 Tupaia belangeri chinensis
TATATTTGAAACTAGAAATGGAAAGTTATTGATGATAACATGCACAATTAAGTCACTATGCAGTATATTCTGGATGGGAAATGATATTTTTTATGCTGTGACGATGCTCAGTGAATTAATGTAAAATAATTAATTAATAAAAAATAAAAATAAAAAAGAGTACAATACATGATAATTAACTATAGTCAATACCTTGTATAATAGAGCTCTTCAATTTATTTTCCTGTCCTACTGAAATCTTCTATCCTTGGACCAACATCTACCCCAACATTCTTTCACCTCATTTGTTCTTTATATACCTTAAAAGCCCCATTTCAGTGGGAGTGCATTTCAATCATTATTTAGGCAATTAACATAGCCATTTCCCAGCCTGGCTGTGATTGCACACCCTAGTAGACACTGTTATTTGGCAGGTTGTGGCCACATGAAAGGTCTAGATTGGATTCCTGGCTGACTCTAAAAGCGAGGCACTGATAGGCCTCCCAGGTGTTAAGAAAGTGGAGGCAGGAAGATCATGTGATCATGGTCAGTGTGTACAACATAGTGAAAACCTGTCTGAAAGTCAAAAGGCTGAAGCATGAGAATAGTGACATAATTAGACACTAAATAATAATGACAAATTTAGATATAAATATATGTAGAGAGAGATAGATAATTTTCCTTTCTGTCTATATTCCAACTCTCCTTGGAAACACTTTAAAAATTCATGAAGTACATGGAACTAAAGTGGCAGAATATCTTCCTTTAGGAAAGTAGAAAAATGAAAAGAAAAAAACAAACATATATTGCAAAGATAAATTTAAGGGACCGTGACTTGGAGATTAATAAAAAATACGCATTTTAGTCCTGGAGCCCATTGTTCTTTTATTAGGTTAATCAAGTCTAGCTCAAGCCTAGAAGTTCTCAAGTATAGTTCATGTCTCCATTATTAGCAAAACTGCTTTCAAATACAAAGCTCTGTGGCACCAATTCAACTGTCAGGTGAACAGCATATCATGTCATCTTGCTTTCTTGGCCTGAACAAGCCACTTGCTTACAGAGAATTACCTAACTTTTAAGTATTCATGCTACTATTATATATGTAAGGTAATAATGTATTTAATAAGGATGAAGATCAGCTTTATATTCTTCAAAAATATTGCAGTAAGATAAGCATGCATGATTTTGTCTCATGAAAAGTACAAAAATTTATGATCTGATTCCTCCAAAGACAGCCCAGAGTAGGGTGGTTACTATTTACTGCCACCATATTTCAAAAAGTGAATGGATATATCTGCTGAATCCCTTCTGCAACTTTTATTCATTGGCAAAGGTCAGCTTCTCATATCCAAGCCAGAAAGGTGATCAATAAGAGAAACAAGCCACTTCAATTTTTAATTTAAAAAGGAAAAAGGACAAAGAAGATGAAAGAAAAGAAAAAGAAAAAAAGAAAGAAAAGAGAAAAAAGAAAAGAAAGGAAAATAAAAAAGGAAAGGAAAGAAGAAAGGAAAGGAAAGAGGAAAGGAAAGAAAAAAGGAAAGGAAAGGAAAGGAAAAAAAGGAAAGGAAAGGAAAGGGAAAAAAGAAAAAGAAAAAAATCTACTGGGGTCAGAAGACTGTGTTGGGGTTATTTTGCTGGACTCCCACAGGGCGAACTGCAATTGAAGTTCCAGACCTGGTAGTTTGAAAATCATGCTGGGTTTTATGCATACATGCCCAAGATCCCATGAGGAGAATGGAGGAAAAGAGACTCTGGCATGGCCTATCTCCCAGAGGGTGATTTATCACTTTCAGTCTCACTGTCTCTGTCTCTCTCTCTGGTGAGCATGCATGCCCAAAGATAAAATCTCTTTTAAAAAGGAAAAAAAAAAAGAACTACTATGAAAGTGAAATTTTCTGTTTTTTGTTTGTTTTTAAGATTTTTTGCCATAGAGTATATGTGCTCGCCCAAAGAGAGAGAGACAGAAATAGAGAGAAAGTGAGAAAATAAGAAAGTGAGAAATCACTCCCCAGGGAGAATGACCACACCTCAAACCCTTTTCCTCCATTATCTCTTTCTCTCTTTTAGAGAGATTTCTGCTAGAGGATGCGTGCGCTTGCTGGAGAGACAAAGCAACAGAAAGCAAAAAATCACCTCCACCTAGGGTAGCAGGGGAGTGGGGGGCCTGAGGGGGAGGGGATGGCTACCTTGCAAACCCTTCTCCTCCATTCTCCTCTTAGGATTTTGAGCACACATGCACATACACCTAGATTAAGCTCAAGCCCCATTAGCATGTCCAGCTCCTTAACCACCATGCCACCAGCTGGTCCCAAGTCTGCTCTGTCTTCAAGAAGTCTACAAAGAAAGAAATCTTGCTAATTCATCCTCTTTCTCCTTCTTGGGTACATATCTCATATATTCCTTACATGCAATTTTCTACATAACACTTTTTCTAACATATCATTCAAATACTCTACAGGCTCAATTATAATAATTATATCTTTATATGACCTATATATATTTATATGGTTACCACATCACATCATTCCCTTTTAAAATCTAATAGAGTTCTCTTCTGTTAACTACTATATGGCTCAAACTTGGATCATAAGAAACCTTTTCCACAAGTGAGAAGAAACAATCATTTTGTAGAAATACAGAGCTACTATTTAGTGGGATGATAATGATGAATAAGGAGAAAGCCTTAATTGTGGAGGATACTTAGACTGACAAATTGGATAGCAGAATAGAGTCATGTTTTACAAAAATGAACCAAATGCTTTCTGGTTCAGTTGTAAACAAAATCACAAGATAGAAAGTTTGAAAATAATAGTTTGGAATTCTATCACAAACTAGATAATCTAACTTTTCCCAATTGGAAACAATTACTTTTTTATTAGTCAATTATTAATTAGTTATTAACAAAATTATCAGATTTTAATGAATAGAAAAAAAAATGTGAGAAACACCAAAGTAAGAATTACAAGTTATTACAAGTTATCATTACAGGTAAATAAGTAGAAGATACTGTCACGACATACGTTTTATGTGTTTAGAACTTAAAATTTACAAAGAAGCTGAGACAGGCAGATGGCATAATGGTTACCTTGTTGGACTCTCACGTGGCCGACTGCAGCTCAAGTCCCAGACTCAGTGCCTTGAAACACACTGGTGCGCATGCATGTGTGCCAAAGACCCCCAGAGGACAATGGAGGAGAGGGGATTGTGGGGTGGTCATCCTTGGAGGGGAATAATTTTCACTTTCTGTCTCTGTCTCTCCAGCAAGCCCATGAATCCTGTAGCAAAAATCTGAAGAAGAAGAAAAAGAAAAAGAAGGAGGAGGAGGAGGAGGAGGAGAAGAACCTAAAAGAGGAAGGTGACTTTTGCATAAACTACCTGTACTTTATGAATCTAAGGACTTCATTATCCTTTATATTAAATACTATTTCTATGTTTGCCTCTTTTAAAAATGGTTAAAAATTGACATAGTCGATTATCAAAAATAATTCAGTTCAAGTTTCCTTGGCAAGATGGTAAAAACATCACTAAGCTAAATTAAGATATTTTGTGTAATCCACTGGGAATAAAATATTATTATATATTTCAGTAGCCATTTTGCTGAGGGTGTTTTGTTTTGTAGTGACTGAGAGAAATACACTATTATTTTCATTTTCATGGGTTTTTTTTCTAGCTGAGAATATAAATTATTTAAATAGAAGTCAGTCTAAACCAGAAACTTTGTTAATTAGTTATCTGCACTTTCATGATTATATTGACTACATGAAGAGTAAATTCATTTTACAAGCTGTAGTAAATGTACAGTGATTGAATATATAAAATAAGTTAACATTTTTTTTAAAAGATAAAGATCTAAACATGAATGAACAATTTTAAAATGATACGTTTTTCTTTATCTTGTAAGGTGCCTCCTTCCTTTCTCTGATTTAAGAATATTAGTGTTTTATCATCACAGGGCAGAGGATAGGGGAACATGCATGCCTTAGCTTTTACCCTGCCCTAATCATTTTTCTGTGTTGGGTAAATGCTTGCATGGAAGGGTTGATGAGAGTACAGAGTCTACATCTGGGACTCCTAGTGATTCTAAGTCATCACACTGGTACATGCAAAATTTGAAAATTTGGTTAGAAGTTCAAATGTTTTTCATTCTCCTTTTTCTTTTTCTCTTTCTTTCTTCCTTTTTTCCTTCCTTCCTTCCTTCCCTCCTCCCTCCCTTCCTTCTGATTATTTTTTTTCTTTTTCATTCTCTTTCTTCTTTCCTTTCTTTCTCTTTCTTTCATCTCTTTCTTTCTTTTTTTTATTTAGCAAGAGGAGAGACAGAGAGACAGAGAGAAATAGCGAAAGTGACTAAGCATCCCCCATGCCCCAATTCCTTCTCTTCCATCTTTCCCTCCTCTAGGGATCTTGGGCACAAACACACATGAACCCAGCATTATTTTTAAGCCTCTGTACCTGAACTCAATCCACATAGTCAAGTGTCCTCCGACTGCCTTAACCACCAGCCACAGGTTTGGTCATGTTTTATTACCAGGTGATTATTATAGCTTGTGCTCATGACCAGGCTGAGTCTGGGAGAGGATTGTGACATTGAGACCATGATAGGCATGACGCTCTCTCTTTCTTTGTCTGTCTCTCAAAAGAAATGAATAAATAAACTTGAAAAATAAGAGTTATACTGAAGTGTTGTTTGGCTTTTTTCTAATAGCCACTCCTATGCCTCAGAGATACAATTATCCCACTGTGAGAAAGCCAGTTAATTATGCTGAAAGGATATCTATATTTTACTCAATGTTAAATCTAAAGGTAGGAGCTCCCAGTGTTTTCTCAGCAACACGGCAATGTTCTCACAAAACCCAGACGTCTGTTCAGGTTTGGTGTTGATACAGAGTTAGAAGCTCCTATACTCAAAGTCACATGAAAAAAATTAGCAATACGCACTTCATAGTAAAATGTTTAATATAAGTATCATAAAAATCTTTATTAAAACTTCTAAACACATAACTCTTTATCCCATTGTGTTATGCCTGCACTTCATTGTATTCCATCATGGTATTTTGTTGTTTTTCATATATTTATTTTTGGAGAAGTTTTTGCTATAGGGCGCGTGTGCTCGCCAGACAGACAGAGAGAGACAGAGAGATAGAAAGTGAGAAATCACCCCCCAGGGGGTATAGCCACGCCCCAATCCCTTCTCCTCCCTTCTCTTCTCGGGATCTTGGGCACATATGCACACACGCCTGGCGTGAGTTTTAAGCCACTGGATCTGGGACGTGAACCACGGTCAACTACATGGGAGTCCAGCGACATAGCCATTACGCTAACTGCTGGCTGTTTTTCATATTTTTACTTTCCATAATGATATGTAAAAATGTTCACAGCAGAATACTTAAGAATCTTCCTGCTTTCAGAGGTCTGGAGACTATTCAACCTATTTATTTTATTATATAGTGCATCTGTAATAATTCATCTGTAGCCCATAGGAATGTATTTTTTTGAGAATTAAAAGAAAAGGCGTGGGGCCAGCAGGTGGCATGTGGACTCTCACATGGCTGAATGCAGTTCAACTCCTAGATTTGGCAACTTGCTTTCTCACTTTCCCTCTGTCTCTGTCTCACTTTGGTGAGTGCATGAGTCCTATAGCAGATTTAAATAATAATAATAATATATAAAATTAAATTAATACTTATTTTTAAAAAGACAATTTACGCTACAATACATATAAGCTACTATTGAACTTATCTAGCACTCAGAGTCTGAACTTTTCTGCAAGTATTCAATATGAATATATTGATAGTTCAAAAGTATAATATTTTTCTAATATTAATACAGTTTAATATTAAAGGATATGTATTAAATATGAAGAAAAAATAAAAGCAAAATAGAGACCAGCAGATGGCATAATGGTTACATCGTTGTAGTCTCATTTAGTCAACCACAATTCAAGTCCCAGACCCAGCGACTTAAGCTCATACCAGTGTGCATACATGCATGCTCAGAATCCAAAGACGAGAATAGAAAGAAGGAATTGCGGAATGGCCATCCACCCAGGGGGTGATTACTCACTTTCAATCTCTCTTTCTCTGTCTCTCTGGAAAGCTCATTCTCCCTATAGCAAATCTCTCCCAAAAAAAAAAAAGAAAAAATAAGAGCAAAATAATCAGAATTTTTAAGTAATTAAACCAAAGGAGGAATTTATATAACTTACTTTATGGAGTGTGGAGTGAGTTGTGTTGAGTTCATGTATATGAACATATGAAATAAAGCATAATAAAATCATTATTAGATGAATTATAAATTTAATCCAGATGCTTGGTTATACTATGATTATGTCAGTGCTATTAATATTTTACATTCAATGTACTTTAAAAAGAGAATTCTGGGACCAGGTGGTGTTTTCTAGGTGACTCAGTTGATCCACATGTGAACAGTCCTTCATTCAGGTCCCTGAATTTCCTTAAGCATGATCACATGCTTGCATGTTCATGACCCAGGCTAGCTGAGAATGGGGTTGGATTGCGCAGCATGTGGATGCTTTTGAGGGCTGTCTGTCTCTCTGTATACATCTCTCCTTTTCGTGACCCAGGCTAGCTGAGAATGGGGTTGGATCGCAGCATGTGGATGCTTTTGAGGGGTGTCTGTCTCTCTGTATACATCTCTCCTTTTCTCTGTCTTTCTTTCTCTCTTTCTCATGGATACAATAAATAAACTTAAAAAGAAACAATTCTTTGTGTGTGTATAATGATGACTTCGATATTTTACCATATTTATTACTCCTAGAAAAGTTTAAATTATCCTCACTGCCTATTAGTAAATAAGAACAAAGTGATCATATCACTTTGAAATAATGTTTGATTCACTAAAAATATTTTGAATAACTTTATTATTTGCCTACTTAAAACTACATTCAACTAAATTGGGCCAAAATTCATTGAGATAAGGATGTAACAAGGGATGTAAAAGTTGATTCTACCTGAAATGAGGGAGCTATTTCAAATAAGACCATGTAAAATTGCATTGATAAAGGAGGTTCTTTATCTGGTCACGAGTATTGTCTTTAACAAATTATAGTTTCAGAAAATTTTCCCTTTCTTCTTTTTTTCTTTTTTTATGTTTAAAAAAACATTCTTTCCATCACCCTCCTCGTTTTATTCCTTTCTTTCTCTCATTAACCTCTATCTTCTTTTAACAATTTGATTAACCTGATGAGATATTTTTTCACATAGCTAGCCCAATATTTTATCTTCAACAAGTGCTTTAAATTAACTCTCTTTTGTAGTTTCATTATTTCTTTTCCTTTTTTTTTTTTTTTGGAGAGGTTTTTGCTATAGGATGCGTGCGCTCGTCAGACAGAGAGAGAGACAGAGAGACAGAAAGCGAGAAATCACCCCCCAGGGGGAATGGCCACGCCGCAATCCCTTCTCCTCCATTCTCCTCTTGGGATCTTGGGCACGCACGCACAAGCACCCGGTGTGAGTTTTAAGCACCAGGTCCAGGCCGCAAACCGCGGGCGACTACATGGAATTCCAGCGACATAGCCATTACGCCAACTGCTGGTCTCTAGTTTCATTATTTCTGAACTGCCCTTCATTTACAATAAAGATTTACACTGCCTTCCGGACTGAATAAATGGATAAATAAGAAGTGTCTTAAGGGTTTTTTTCATAATAAAATATTTGCTGATGGTTAGATTCTTTTTATATTTCCTGATGAGCAGGTTTTCATGTATGAATGATTCTATATTTACTTCATCATTGTCAGCTCTTTTCAGTACTGAATCCTTTTTTTTAATGATATTTAATCTTGCCCAGTAGATTGAAGGAATTACCATACCTTGAATGATTTTTACCACATGTACGTACAATTACTGTTTTCTTTAGAGTTTCTTCCAAGGAGCTTTTTGATTATTATTATGTTTTGGTAGATAAATCAGCTTAAAGTAAAATGCCTCACTGCTAACATAATTGAGGTATATCAGCACAATATTAAAACATGGTGAATGTCCAAAAGCAACTCTCTGAATTTGAGAAATATAAAGCAAGCTGGCTGTGGTTGTACAGTGGGAATTCTCCTTAATGCTATAAACATATGGGAAGGTCTCTCTTTGCAACCCAAGGTTTTTCTGGACATGCTGGAATCATGAGTGTGCCCGGGACCCTGGTTGAGGTGAATCCTCCTATAAAGACCTGTTGGAGATGTCTCTCTCTCTCTCTTATAATAAATAAATAAATAAATAAACTTTTTAAAATTAAAAAGAAGCAATACAAACAAAATAACGCATGTTTCTTGTAAAGCAATACTCTTAAATGTACATGTTATAATGACACATTATTTTAGCATATAACAATGTATTTACAGCTTAGCTACTTGAATTGTAGTAGTAGTGTCATCATGTTTTGGTCATCTACATGTCCTGGCAAATATTTTAAAGAGTTTGCCATTTAGTACATCCTAGTACTTCAAAGATTAATTTGTATCAATAATGAAGACATAATTCATGTGATACCTTTAATCTCTTCATACCTGTTAGTCTAAGAGCCATGACACTAAGCCTGATCTCAGATGTGTGGACAAATTTGTTCTAGATCCTTGAGTGACCTGGACAGCACATGTGCATGGGACCCCTACCAGGCCAAGAAAAGGCTTTCTTTTGTGTACTTAATACTAGACAATGAAGATTTTTCTACTTCCATTACTAAGCTGCGATGATGGGACTCTAACTTCCTAATGTGGCCGTGCTCTTTTACTGCTACATAATACTCTTCTATAGCACTGTCACTGGATGGAGAGAAAGAAAGAGGACATGAAGCAGAGGGAATGCTGGTCAGTGCATGGTCACATTGGATTCCAAGCTTCCAATTTCCTGTGAGACAATTGCAACACATTCTCAACTGGTAAACTTTACACACATTAGAGTAGTGAAAGATGTAGTTTACGAGCAACAGGAAAGGGCACTTTTCTTTATCAAAACTTATGATTTGGAAATTCTTTTTGAAATATACAGAACAGTTTGCACAACATAGCAACAGTTTCCAGTTGCTTAACGGTCATAGAAGTGATGTTCTCCACTTACAAGGATATTTAAGAGATAGGATTCCAGAACTTTTGAAGGAGGGCAAGAGAATGAGTATTTCCTAGTTTGTTTTTACCTGCTTAGGGATCATAGTCTATCATGTGATACTGGGGGGTTACCCTGCACTTCTAAATTGTGCACTAGTCATTTTACCAACGTTGTTTTCAGGGACGGCAAGATGCTTTGCCAACGAGCCCACATTTTCTTCACTTTCAGTTCTGGACAGGATGAAAAGAGTCACTACATTTCTTTTTCTACTTGGAGCAATTAGAAAACTAACAAAAATACATGAAATAATGATTTGAAAGATACTGGAGAAGAGAGAATGCACACGATAACCCTCGGAAGATAGGAAACAAGTAAGATGGAGTCCTACTTTACCCCAGTTAACTTCTCTGAGTTTCTAGACCACATTGTAGGTGGCCAGGAGCCTTGCAGAGTCCAGCAGGAGTAGAGCTGTTATTCAGGGGAGACCAATGCTGCGAGTGTTCTCAGTACAAAGATCAAGAGAGGAAGGACAACATTGAAGAATCTGCACAAAATCAGGTGGCAAATGAAATAATTTACCACAGTTATAACTTTCTTTTCAGTATTTAGTTACGCTGTTACTTTGGACAACAAGAAAACACTACCTTGCAAGAAACTTACATATTTTTTTAATACTTTCCTATGAAATATGGGCTAGGAGACCACATCACCAATTCTAGGTGACATTAAGGACCCCCTTGAGCTTACTGGTTAAGAATTTAAAGTTAGACAAGTCAGTAAAGTCGTGTGTGTTTATTTGGACATAAATAGTCAGATACTGAAGAAGGCACAGAGTAGCTAGAGAGTTTTAGTGTAGCCAAGAGAGTACTAAGATATAAGAAATAGGCAAGGGAATGCAAAACATAATCAGGAGAGGTTTAATGTTTTTCAGACTCTGTCTTTTTATTTGTTTCTTTCAAAAACTCCAACTTCTTAAATGATGTATACAGATATCACCTTTATTTTTTTTTCTATTTCTAATAGAAATTTCCAGCCTCCATTTTACTGAGCAGCTGATCAAATGATCATCAATGACTTTTTAATGTTGTTAAAATCTGAAGCCATATTTTTGACTTATGCAGTGTTCACACACTATTCAACATACCCAACATTTCCTCGCTTTCTTCTCTGGGTTGTATGAAAACACTCTCTCCTTGCCTTTCCTGACCCTTAAGATTCTGACTTATTTTTTCCCCTTAATTTAAATCCTCTCTTTAGGTAGCTTGGTGGTCAAGGGTGCTGGACTCACACATGGCCAACTGCGGTTTGAGTCCTGGACCTGGGAGCTTGCTGTATACTCTCTCTCTCTCTCTCTCTCTCTCTCACACACACACACACACACTCTCTCTCTCTCTCTCCCTTCCTCTCTGGTCAAATTAAATTAAAGAAATAAGTAAAGTTAAATAAAATAATTCTTTAAAAAATAAAAGGAGAAAAAGACAATTCTATAATCAGAACATGACAAATGGGGAAGACAGAGAGTGGCACAATGGTAACGCAAAATTGTTGAAGGTCTACCCACATGGAAAGTTTCCAAGTTCACTTCCAGAGACCTCCCTGTTCACTCCAGGTGCACATATGCTCATGATCCAGGGCTGGTGAAACTGTGGGTAGATGGTGGGGTGAAAACCCTCTTAAGAGAGGCTTTTTCTATTTCCCTTGCTCTTTTTGTTTCTCTCTGTCTCTCTTGCTTATGGAAAAAAAAAAAAAAAACAATGACAGGATCAAAGCTGTTGGAATCATTGTAAAGGACATGGATAACTATGCTTTCATGAAACATCTCACATCTTGATTATAAACATGTCTGTGAGTTCATGTGAAATACCTTTTCAATTTTACTTTATCAAAGTTGGAAAAACAGAAAGTAGAAAAAGTATTATATCTTACAAATTTCTTTTGGGTAAGTTCTGTTAAAAGAAACTAGACAATTTAATTTAATGGAGTTTAATGGAACAAATTGTAACAGAATTCAAATCAGGCAGTTTCCCAGACCGACTTCCAAGCAACTCTGTGTGGTCTCATGTCCACTTGGTATTTTAAGTTTCAAACAGGGAAAGAATGTGCTAAAACAAAAGTGAAGGAATGAAGTAGAAAAACAACTTGAGTTGGTCACATTCTTAAGTTTGTCTGCGTTAAAACAGTTCAAGAGGCAGAATGGCTGTGATTAACTGAAGTCTCACTGTTGTGACTGGCTGTAACCTAGCAAAAAGATAAAAAACAGCTTTATCTAAATGAAGGTGCAGTTTGTATAGAAACCAATGAGTATAGAGGCTTTTTTGATATTCTTTAATAGCTCTTTAGTCTAGTGGCTAAATGCAGCACACCAGGAGGTGGGCCTGAGAAGACAATGCCTGCATCCAGTTCCAGCACTGGAGGCTTAAAAAATGAATGGATGTGGTGGAAAGGAAACTCTGCTACACTGTTGGAGGAGAATGTAAACTGGTTCAGCCACTGTAGAGAACAATATGGAGGTTCCTCAAAGATCTACAAATAGAACTACCATTTGATCCAGCAATCCCACTTCTGGGGATCTGCCCAAAGGACAAAAGAATGCTCAGTCAGAAAAGTGCTTGCATATCAATGTTTATTGCAGCATTATTCACAATTGTCAAGACATGAAACCAACCTAAATGTCCACAAACAGATGAGTGGATTGAAAAAGTGTGGACCATATGGTATATGGAATATTACTCAGCCATAAAAAAGAAAGACCCTGGCATTTGATAGAGAGTGGTCAGATATGGAGGATCTAGTGCTGAGTGAAGCAAGCCAGGCTATGAAAGAAAGATATTGTATGTATCCACTTAATATATACCGACTATCTGCACTCTATGGTAGAGAGCGAAATATTGGAGGACATAAAAGCA
>NW_006159959.1:1787939-1830568 GCF_000334495.1 Tupaia belangeri chinensis
GATTTCTCACTTTCTGTCTCTCTGTCTCTCTCTGTCTGTCTGGCAAGCGCACGTGCCCTATAGCGAAAAACCTCTCCAAAAAAAAGGAAGAAATTTTTTTAAAATATATATATATAACATGTAGTTATATTTAATTTTTTATTACATTATATTTTAGTTTTATTTGACTAAAGATTAAAGAACTACTTATCATTTTCGTGATTTAACACTTTTCCCTCAGTGAATTACCTCAAAAATATATTTTTCAAAAAATAAATGATTTTTCTAGTGTTGTGTTTGCTAACTTATGTCTTTTTCCCTAGAAACTCATTCATTTATTTTTTTGAACTGCTTTATCTTTTTTTTTCTTTTTTTTTCCCTAGTAGCTCATTAATTTATTTTTTGAACTGCTTTATCTTTTTTTTTCTTTGCAAACTGTGTCCATCACATCTCATTTAAAAATTAGCTTTCTCTGTTCTTTGCATTTAAGCATTAAAGGCTATGCTTTTCTGTCCAAATAGCTATTTCTTAAATTTATACAATGAGTTTATTATTCTTAATTCCATTAAGTTTTAATTTCCATTATTGCTCTTATTTGTCTAACTCAAAACCTTTACAAATATTTTTATTTACACTTAAGAACATTTTAAAATATTTTCTAAATCTTACATTTTGATTCACCTTAATTGTGCTTAAAAAATTGGGCTAAACAAAATAATAACCATAAACTTGATGACATTTGCTACTTGACCTAAGACGTTTTTATTTTTTGTAAGTATTCCAGATAACATTAAAATACTCTTCTATTTCACAGGTAAGATGTGATTAAAGAGCTAATATTAGATAACATGAATGACCAGTAGATAAAGATTTTTAGTTCCATTTTTTGCTATTATGTGTTCTTTATCAGTGTTTGGTGTATCACTTACTTGTAATTCCATCAATGATTGTAGGTGGAGGAGCTACAGGAAGAAAGAGAGAGATTATTGTATTTGACACTACCCATTTTTTGTGGTTATAGTTTGTTTCTATGTGGTAATACATGGTAGAGCTCTATCCTGAACATTTTTGTTTTTATTTATAATCTATCCTATCTTTCTTTTTTATAGCTTTTGGAGTTATAATTTATCTGACATATTCTTCCATTATTTATTTTGGTTTTGTGATTTTTGATGAATCTCATATATTTATCATATTGCTAGAATCTTCAAAAAATCAAATTTATCAATTCCTGTATGTTTTTTGGTTAAATTATTTGATCTACGTTTTGTTATTTTATTGATATATTTGGATTTTATTATGATATTTGTACTTTATATTTGCCCCCAATTTTTAATTCTTTGTACCTTTATTAAAGTTTTGTTTTCTTATTTCTATTAAAATTAAAATCTATTTTTAGGGCCGGCCTGTGGCGTGGTCAGGAAGACTGAATCTCACGGGAAGATTTCATACTTTGAGTTCCAGACCCTGTTGCTGGAGAAACACACTGGGTATGTGTAAATGCATGCCTAAAATACCGAAAAGAGAAACAGAGGAGAATGGACTTTAATATGACCAACTCCCATGGGTAGGGCTATCTCACTTCCCCGCCCCCTCTCTGTCTCTGGCATTGTTTTTTATAAATCTACTCTTAAAACTCTTCAGTAGTAGTAGCATATATATTTCACAATATATCTCCTCTCTATATGTATGGGTTATATAGGGCTACTAACACTAAATACATATAAAATTTATTAGGAGCTACATCCTTTTAAAGATTAAACAAGAAGTGGACGCATTATTCAAGAAATTTAATCCAAATGCAAACTTCACATACTTTTGCTTTGAGGGTATTATTCGTGTTAGGCCCCAACTGGAAGAAAGCCATGTATTTATCTATGTATGTTAAAAGCTTGATCCATGTTAGAGCGTTCTTTTTGAATGTGCAGAAAGAACTGTTTGCCTGCGTATTGTTGCTGCTGCCCAGCACAGTCTTACTGTGAAAGACTTCTGATAGGTACAAATTAGCCCTCAATGGCTATTTGACCCAGCATTTGAATCCTGCCTCTGTTTCTCTAGTCTGCACTGCTGAACTAAGACTCACTAGTAGTTTCAAGGTATTATTCATCTTGTTTACAAAGACTTGGAGAAATTATTGTTAAAGAAAATAAGAAGTATAGTCCATGAAATAACTGAAATATCTCTAGAAATGAAGTGTAAAATGAAATACTTCATAGTTTTATTCAAATTAAAATGCTAGCTCCACTCATCAAGGAAGGTAAGTGTCCCCCCCCCACTCCCCCAACCCAGGAACTCCAATCAAAATAAAATTTTTTTGTAACTTTATTTAGCAATACTATCACAAAATATCATCACAACATTTTCATTCTTCCTCTTGCTTTGTTTAAAATACAAGTTAACAGTCAGTGTACATTTGAATACACTAGCGTGAAAGTTGAACTTGCACAGAATATAGTTGAACAGTCAAGGAAGCCTGGATTCAAGGTTTCTGCAATAGAATCAAGGACAAGAACTGAGTATTAACTCAGCACTGCTAACAGCAAAGGTAGCAGTTGTGTAAGAGCTGGGATGGGAGAATTATAGTGCATCTGTATTTGCTAATTAGTTTTACTAAAAGGAAAAGTAAATTCTTACTTATCTTAAGAACAGTTTATAACTTGGAGTGAGGTATCCCCTGTACTTAGGATGCTACCTTCCCACAGAAACTGAGAGATAGGGGCTCTGTGTTCTTTGATGATTGCATTTCAAAGAAATGGCTCCCAGGTCCTTGATAAAGACACTGCTGGGCTTTAAAGCCAGAAAGAAGCTTTTAAAGATATTTACATATAGCTCAAAGGAACAGAGAAATAATTTACAATTACAAGTTCTCTAAAGTAAATACTCTCAGGAAAGGGAGGTCAGAGGTCTAGATGGAGAAAGAACTCTAGTTAGTCTGTTGGACCTGAGGGAAATGGTACAGCTGCCTTGGCCATTAGCAAACAGTCTGATGAGAATAATAAAAGCTTTGAGCAATAATTTGGTTCAAAGAAGGAGCTGTGAGCATTTCAGTCAATACATATTTAAAACTGTCAAATAAGGAATGGTTCATGCCAAAAAGATTTATAGAGAGAAAGGTCAAAATCAAAGTGGCTGCATACTATCTCAATGCTGCTGGAAGTGGTCAAAGACACCCTAGCATACCTTTCAGTAAGTCATATGGTCTTTTCAGTTCAGCAGTGCTAGAGGGCACACAGATGAAACTAGCTCTGTTTGTTAGTGTTTCAGACGCTGCAGACTTGACACTCAGGAATAATGTATTGCCTTCTTGTCTCTAATAACTATGATAACTATGCCTCTATAACATTCTTGACACTGCACACATATTAAGAGGTATAATGAAATTAAAAATAAGGTACACTTGTTCACTTGCTATTGGATTTCTAAAATAAAATTAAATAATTAACTTTTGTTTTGTTTTGTTTTGAGAGAGAGAGAGAGATTTTTGCTATAGGGCATGTGCTCTTGCTGGACAGACAGAGAAAGACAGAGATGGAAAGCCTGAAATCACCTCCCAGAGGAGATGGCCATGCTGCAATCCCTTGTCCTTCATTCTCCTCCTGGCATCTTGGGCATGCATACACATACGCTTGGCGTGGGTTTCAAGTTGCCGGGTCTGGGACCACAACCGTGGTCTACTACACTGGAGTCCAGTGACGTAACTGTTTCATTATCTGCTGGTCCCTAAAATTAAATTTAAAAAAAAATGGATTAGGAGGACAGCCAGAGGCAGGTAGCTGAAGTGGCTAGATCTCACATAGTGGAGTGTGCAGTTTGAGTCCTGGACCTGGTGACTTACATGCTCAAAACTCCAAGAGGGAAACAGAGAGCGGACTGTGCTGTGGTCATCCCCTTTCCCCATCCCCAAGGTAATAATTTCTCACTTTCCCCCTCTCTCTCTCTGTCTCTGACAAGCACTTGTGCTCTATAGCAAAACACAGAAAAGGCTTTAAATATTTATATGTGGATGTTAAAACTATTTATTCATAATTTTATTTTACTTAGATGCTAACACTTCTAAATTGATGGTGAAAGAGAAAGAGAAGGAGGGAACAAAAGGCAAGCCTAACAAAGAGTTTCAAAATCTCTTATAAGATTGTAAACATATTTATACATCATTGAATCGAACAGCTTAAATATATTCTAAAATGAAAGAGGAAAAGAGAGAGGGAAGGAGAAGCACTATCCATAGGTTTGCACACTGTGATGTCCCCCAGAAGTTCCCTGCCGGCCAGGATCATAGGTAGGCAAGTGCACTCAGGATTTATGAATCAACCTGGAAACTGAACTCATCTTCCTCATGGCTTTGATCTTCCACGGCTTCGCACTACCTCTGTGTTACATATTATTTAATTTTTACACAGTATTATTTCATTGATTTTGCCTAAAAAGCATTTCTGTGGACAGCCATATGGCATGGTGGTTAAGGTAGCTCTATCCCACATGGCGGACTGCAAAGTTTGAGTCCCAATCCTGGCTGCTTGAGAAACACTGGGCCCATGTGTGTGCATGCCTTAAATTCTGAGAGGAGAATGGAGGGGAAGGAATTGTGCCACTGCCATCTCTACTTACCTTTCTTCTCTCTCTGTCTCTATCTCTGTCTCTTTCCAGTAAGCACACACACGCTCTAGCAAATATAAAAAATAAATGAAAACTTTTTAAAAACCACCTTCAGTTACTAACCAGCCTCTAAAGTATCTTACATACCATAAGTATGAAATGGATACTTTTAGCGAATAGTCTAACTATATAAAATAATTCAATCAATTAACAAGTTTACGCATTTAGAAGTCCCACTCTATGGTGACAGAAGGTGGCATGGTGATGAAGGAGCTGGATTATGAACACTTTGGTGTATATTTTTCAGGTTTTTCACATGAATTTAAAATGTATGATTCCTGAGGGGAAAAACAGAGAAAGGAAAGAAAACCTTGCTATCAAATGTATTCATGAATGTATAAATGAAATGTATCTTTATAATTTTGCTCTTCTCTCAACTATGCATCACAGTAAATGTTTCAGCTAAGTGTGTATATTAAATGTTTTATAGTAAAAGAAAAGTTTATCATTCATATTTTTAGAATGTATTTAAGCTATATGACTCAATGCATAAATATGTTAATATCTTATCATTATAAACATTTATTTTGTAAATATATTGAGTTGCACTGAAGCAAAAGTATTTCTGAAACATAACCAGTTAGGAGTGTAATCCTTGTATCAGGGAATGTATATTTGAAAGTGCTATTTTCTGCTCGCTCTCACTTGTTTAACAAGTATTGTGTGTGTGTGTTGATGACTAATCTCATGGGTGTGTGTGTGTGTGTGTGTGTTAGCAGTTCTGAGCCTGTTTTGAGCACTTGAAGTTATTAGTGGACAAAGTAAGGAAGATACTTACCATTGAAAAGCATATTTTTTAAGCAGATGAATTAAATTTTGCTTATCTTATGAAAAAGGAGCCCAATATTATTTTTGTAAATTTACTATCCTAATATCCTGGCATTGTTTATTGGAAAATGTTTTTTTTTTCTTCCCTGCAATCTGCAAACCATCTTATTCATTTATTAAGTGTCTGTTTCTATATTCTATACTCTTTTTCACTGATCTCTGTATCTACCCTTGAAGCAATACTCTACACTCTTAAACATTATACTTTATGGAAGGTTTTGAGCAAATCCTATGTCAATGTTATTAAAATAACTTTTATATTGAGAATATCTGTTTAAATATTATTGCTTTCCAACATAGCTGTTAAGCTGTTCCCAATATATCAACTTACAAAAGTACTTTACTTGCTCTCTGTATCATAGTTCAGTTTCATTTTTTTCATAATGCTCATCAAATTATCTTTTCTAAATGTCAATTCACTAGTTTGAAATCATATTTAATTCACCCAAATGTAAACTCTAGAGGATAAGGACCTTGGTGAAATATGGTTAATGTGTAACTTGTACCTACCTCTAGAAAAGAAGCCTAACACATAGGAGATAATAATAATTTTTGAAGGCATAAATAAACGCATTAATTATAAAATACAGTGCATGACTTCTAGACATACATTTTATTTTTGTGTGTTTTAACAAAACTTTATCTTCTCAAGAAGTGACAGCCATTACTACTGTTACTAACACCAACAATGACAATTATAGTTTTTAAAAGAATTATTTACTGGGACCAGCAGTTGGAGTAATAGCTATGCTGCTGAACTCCCATGTAGCTGCTTACGGTTCAAGTCCTGGACCTGGTGGCTTGAACTCATGCCGGGTGCATGGGCGTGCGTGCCCAGGATCCCAAGAGGAGAATGGAGGAGAGGGGATTGTGGCATGGCCATCCCCCCTGGAGAGTGATTTCTCGCTTTCTATCTCTGTCTCTCTCTGTCTTTTTGGCGAGCAATGCACCCTATAGAAAAAACCTCTCAAAAAAAAAAAAAAAGAAGAATTATTTATTATTATTATTATTTTGACCAGAGACAGACGGAGAGAAGGATAATAAGAAAAAAGCTGCCAGTTCCAGGCGTCGAACCATGCCCAGCCATGTAGGAATCTGTTAGGAACGGTAGAAATGCCATGCTTCTAGAACACTTTGGATTTATAAATGTGAATGAACAATTGCAGGGGAAATGTCTGACCTCTTGCCTTCCTACTCTGAAATGACAAGAGGTCCATTAGCTTGAATGTGGGCTTAGGGAAAAGGGTGTTAATGACTAATCTCATGCCTTCTCCTAAAAAGCTACAGGAGGCCATTAGATGGTGTGAGATCTGATAAAGGTGTTTTCCAAATTCCAAAGTATTGATGTCCATCCTCTGGCATCATTAAACCACACCCCCTTTCTCGATATTGAAATCGACTATGCTCCAGGAATTATCCCTATCTTTCTAATTCTCTATGCAGCACCTTTCTCTAAAAATAACTTTCCTTCCTCTCTAATCCTTCCTAAAGACTAGAGAGGCTTAGCAGGTGCATCCCTGACATGGCCCCTCCCTCTCCCTCTTGACTCAGATCTCTGTGTCTTAAGAAGTCCTTCTGTACATACTTCAGGTGACTCTCTGCCAGACAGAAGAGTCAAGGGAATCCAGTGCCTTAACCACCATACCACCTGCTGACTTCAAATGCAGTGGTTTTAAAATAAAAAATAAAATAAAATAAGTAAAAAATAAATCACTGACCTCAAGAAACATATCATGTATATCAGCATATCCAATTATTATTATCACAACTTTATAAAGCATGTTTTGTTATCTCTTTGTTGTGAAATAATATAGGGATGGCGGAAGTCCATAAACCTTAAATACACAGCTTCATAGATACTTATAAGGAGTTTATTCTAGACATGAAACCTTACTTGTATACTTAAAGTCTCTCAAATGATTATCAATTGTCAAATACTCAACGTTGGTTCTATGGGCAAGCAGTATTTTGACTTCAATTATTATTTGCATTTTTTTTACATTCTATTGTATAATGAAACTACATATGTACCCCTAAGTAATACCGTTTGATTTTGACCTGTACTTTGAAATTTACATAGCTTGAGTGATAGGCATTATGCTCAGTTTACTTTTGCCATTATGTTTGTGAGAGCAAATCATGGTGTTCCAACATGATTCTATTTTACTTTCCATAACTCTACAGTACACATTACAGAATATATGACAGGACTTCAATAAGTTCATGGCAAAATTGAATTACAGTACGAGATGACTTGTCCAAGTGGTGCAGTCTCTAGTGTATAGGAATGCAGTACTGGAAACCACATTGCCAACTATGGGTTCAGGTCCTCAGGTTGCCCTGAAGATACATGGGTCATGTAGGATCCTGAGAAGCTGGAGGACTGAGGAAAGGGTATCATGGTGTGATAAGCCCTGTTGAGGGTGACTCTTTCTTTCATGTACCTGCATACACTCATTACCTTAAAATTAATAAATGGATAAATAAAGGATGAATTTATTTTGGTATAGAAAATTTTGTACCCATACATAGCTTTTTCATAATATCCATTTTCCATAAACTTTTTGAAGAACTATCCCTTTCCCTCCATATCTCAATGTATTAATCCATTTCCTAGTTGAGGGCCACCTGGTTGGTTTCCAACTTGTGACTTAATGTAAAAGGCCTCTATAACCTTTCTTATGCATGACTCCTCCTGTTTATACACATGAGTTTCTCTAGGACTTATATTGGGTCTTTGGGAAAGTCATGACTGAGTTTTGCACAGAAAAATACATCTTGGTTTTCCCAACAACCTAGTATTTACTCAAAGTGCAGGGAGACATTTAGACTTTTCTAGATTATGCCAACTTATTTTCCACATCAGTCATAGCATTTGCATTCATAGGGTATAAAATTTGTCTTTGATCCACAGTATCACCAATATTTAATATTAACTAATTTTCACCTTTCTTTCATTCTGAAGCAAATCCTAAGGATTCTCTTTATATATGTATGTATATATATATATACATATATACATATACATATATATATATACACACACACACATATATATATACACATACACATATATGAATAAATTTAAAGAATTAGATTAATATGTATATATATTATATATTGTATACAATAATAATATATGTATATATATATATATACTAAAATGAAACTAGCAGATAGTGTAATGGTTATATCATCAGACTCCCATGTAGTAGATCCTGGTTCAAGTCCTGGACATGGTGGCACAAAACTCACTGCATGAGTGTGAGTGCCCAAGATCCTGAGGGGGTGATTCTTAGATTTCTGTCTCTTTATCTCTCCAGCAAACTTTTTGGCCTTATAGCAAAAAATATCTCTAAAACATACACTGAAATTGAGGCTACCAGGTGGTGGAGCAGTTAAGGTACTGAATTTCCACATGATGAACCACTGCTTGTGTTCTGGTCTTGGTGGCTTGAAAATCACACTTGGTAATGTGCTCAGTCTGTAGCACATACACTAAAATTGGAAAGATTATAGAGAAAATTATCATATCCATGGCCCTTGTGTGAGGAGGACACACAAATCTGTGATTTCTCACTTTTCCTCTCACTGTCGCTGTCTTTCTCTGATCAGTGCACATGCCCTACGGTAAAAATTTTAAAAACAAAAAAAGAGTAAAATGCTAATTTTAATACTAAAATTAACATAATGCATTTAATGACTTGATATGGTTATCAATAAGCTCATATACATTTGATATGTTTAAAAATATCCTACTGAAATAAAACAGTGTACAAACACCAGCTTTATGTTCTGTTTTGCCTACCATGACCCAGGATAATTTTAACATTTTTCCCTTCTGATCTCTTCTAATCTTGTAAATATGTTGTACAAATAATCTCCCTTCTTAAAATCTAAAATTTGTATCTGGAAGTCTTGACCACCAGCATGATTCTGATGTGATGAACATTAGTAATGTTCATCAGTATCTACATCTTCTCCTCTTCTAGTCATGAGAACACTGATTTTCTCCACACTTGCATTCAGGCAGGGAACTGCACCCATTTCTGCACAGCCACATTAGAAGTGATGAATGTAAGTTAAGGACCACATTAATTAACTTTGCATAGAGAACTTCCCGGTCTCCCCTTACTTCCCATCATAGTGTAATTGGGAGCATCTTGATATTGTCCCGCTGGATAGACCAGTCACAGCCTAGATAAATGAACTGCTGTCTGGAGAATAGGTACCCTTCTGAGAACCAGTCAGAGCCACATCTGTATTAACATGTATAAAAGGAAAACAAAACTAAAGTAAACTAAAAGACTTTAAAAACATTCATTTTATTAAGTTCCATTTAACCAACTTTTGGCCAGCTCCCTTGTACAGCAGTAAAGTTCTGCTCAAGAGAAAGCAAATCTCATATGACAACTGAGGTAAGAATCCTCAGCTTTGTCAGCCTAAAAAGATCCCACAGGCTTGAGGACTGGAGGAGAGGGATGAGGGCGTGACTAGACCCTGTGGGAAGGTGCTCATTTCTCTTTTTCATTTACTCGGTCTCTTTCACTCTCACCTGTGCATATGTGCATTTTAGCTGAATGAAGAAAAAAAAATTAAACAATCTTAAAGTTTAGAATACTTCTAAAATATGTATAAAAATGATTTTCTTTCAATTTGAAATCTTTTTTGCCAGTTTTGTGTATGTAATTCAGATGACCTGGTACACAATATTTATTTTCATGTTTTATAATGATTTTCTTTCAATTTGAAATCTTTTTTGCCAGTTTTGTATATGTAATTCATATGCCCTGGTACACAATATTTATTTTCATGTTTTATCTTACACATATTTCTTTCAATAGTTTTCAATTACTAACTTTCTCTCAAAGAGCACTTTCAAATCATCTCTAATTGACAAAGTATTCATTTTTATAAAAGTTAGTGAAAAGCTAAAATGAAATTCGATAAACTATATACTTATTGTTGTTTGTGTCATAACTTTATAAGGTATGATTTCTCCTGCATAAGGGTAAATATGTGCACTCTTTGTTCTTTTGCTCATAAACATGTTTTTTTTCATATATGTATATGAATATAGGCATATTTGGCTTAGACTTAGTTAAAATTAGGTTTTTCTCAAAATAGTGAAAACTTGCTAGTATGTCTGTCCACTACTGGTAAGGTTATGCTTCTTACCTGATTATTAGTGGTGCTCCCAAAGATAAATAAATGGCTTCCTTGTCTAAAATATAATCAGATTTTGTTTCCTAAGTTGAAAATATTCTAGAAAGTACTAACAAGAGCAGAAATATATTGATTTAAAAAGGTTAAGAGTAGTTCCTTTATAAAACTGATTATGTAGTATCATGTACTCCTTTGGATATAATCAATTAGAATGAGGTTGCTATAACTATTAATTTAAAAAAAGTGAAGTTCACTCAAAACACTCAGACTTCCAATTAGAATATGAGTCAATGTCTTGAATATCTCTTTGTGTATTGAACTGGTTCAGGAACTTACACAAATTAATTTAACCATAGGGTGGTTCCAGACTTTTGGGTAAATCAGAAGGCTCTGGGGAACTGAAAGAATACATGGCCAGTGGATACGTTAGCTGAGAGTGAATGGTAGCCGAGGCATAGAGAAAGAAATCTTTATCACCTTCATCTTCTTTATTGCTTATAGGTGTCACTTAACTGGTTGAATCAAAAAAAATAAATAGTTGCTATCTGCATTGTGTTTTGTCTTGGTATTGATTATTCTTCAATGATATGAACCCAAATCATTGTTTTGAGGTATGATGCCTCAGAATTATATGCCTATAATTTAACCTACATTTGAAAATATAGGTAAAATGAGTCCAATTTAGTTTTTAAGTCAACATTCTACTAAAGTAATCACAAAGTTACGAATCAGCACTAACAGGTACTGTAGTGGATAAGGTGCTAGACTCCCACATGACTGACTGCAATTCATGTTCTGGACCCAGCAGCTTGAAACTCACACCAGGAACATGTGTGTGCATGCCAAAAATCCTGAGAGGAGAATGGAGAAGAAAAGACTGTGGCATGGCCATCCCCCTTGGGGGGTGATTTATCACTTTCTCTCTCTGTGTCTCTCTCTGTGTCTCCAAAGAGTGAATGGGTCCTATAGCAAAAAAAAAAAAAAACTCTCTTGTAAAACAAACAAAAACACTTATGACTCAATAAGGCACCATTTTAGAAATTCTGGAAATCAAGTGGTAATCCTGAAATTTTTCAAAGTAAAAGTACAAGATTTATTCAGCAACTTAATTTTTAATCAGAAAAATGTGGAAGAATATCAATGTCTATCTTTTGAAAAAGATGAGTATGACAAAAAAACGATGTGCTGAAATTTCAGGAAAGGATCCCTGGTATGTGCATGTGAAGTCATCAGCTGAGCGATATAACAAATCTGCATTTTTTAAAGTAAAGCAGCTAACTGAGAAAGATATTACTGCATTCAAATTTTGATAATCATTCTGTAATTAAAGTTCCAATGCATGGTCACATGAACACATCTCTACTTTAACCTATGATCCATTTTGGTAAACATCAAACTCTTATGTTCTCCATTAATGTCATTTGTGTTTCAAAATAAATTAGGTATTGTCACCAAGAGCATGTCAAATCAATGATAATATTAGTAAAAAAAAATTATAATGTGAAAGATAAGATCATTCTGTGCGTAAGGTCTGCTTGTTTGGCACAAGGTTCACTGTCCTAGGAAGTGAAGAAGTTTAAACACAATGTAGGTCATTTTCAATGTCAAGTCTGTTTTACTATTTAGCTCCCAAATTAAATTCTCTATTATAAACTTTTTGACTTTCTACTTCTAGACTTACTGACATGAGAGATTAGTCCTTAGGTTCAGTTCTGTTATTCTGTCCTTGAATGATGGTACTCTTTCTCATATATCCAGAATACGGATAACATGGCTTAGAAATGGTTGTTTCTAGAAGAGATCCAACCCTCTGTCTACAGTGGCACAACATATCTGAATGAACATGCTAATATGGTAATGCTATCTATGATAAACAGAACTAAAGAGCAAATTTTGTCTAATTACATAAGAGAAGGTATATTTAGGCTCCTCAGACACAAAAATGTACTCTTCCTTGAAATAATTTATTTTGCATGATATGCCAAATAAGTAGAAGTGCTTAGGGGAGTTAAGTTTACAGAGGATTTAGTATTTAAAACAAAAAGAAAGAAAGAAAGAAAGAAAGAAAGAAAGAAAGAAAGAAAGAAAGAAAGAAAGAAAGAAAGAAAGAAATGAAGGGTAGGAAAACAAAAGAAAGGGTTTTTGTTTGTTTGTTTGTTTAATGAAAACAACAGTTCATACATCAAGGAGTACCCAAATATGAACAGTCTAAAACCAGAGAAATGAGGGACCAGCAGTTGGCGTAATGGCTATGTCGCTGGAATCCCATGTAGTCGACCATAATTCAATACCCAGACATGGTGGCTTAAACTCATGCTGGGCACATGTGCGTGCATGCCCAAGATCCTGAGAAGAGAATGGAAAGAAGGATTGTGGCTTGGTCACCTCCCTTAAGGGGGTGATTTCTCACTTTCTATCTCTCTGTCTCTCTCTGCTTTCTGGCAAGCACACACACCCTATTGCAAAACCCTCCCCCACCCCCCAAAAAAGCAATATTTATAAGAGCTGTCATTAAAAAAAAATAAATAAACAGTGAAGTTTTACACATTGTGAAACTTCTCACTGTCAAAAATCTTCTATTGTTTGAGAGGCAAATGTATGTGCTAATAGGAGCATGGTATTAAAGAAAATAAAATATTTGCAATGGGGCATTTATATAAGACAATGCTATCAAAATTAAAATGGTAATTCCTTTTTAATTTTTTTAGTCTAAGTGTGTGTGTGTGTGTGTGTGTGTGTGTGTGCATGTGTGCTGTTTCTTAGACAGGGCCTTAGCCTCCCAAATAGCTGAGACCACAGACACATACAACTGCACCCAGGTTTTTAGGATAAGAAAAGAACCCAGGTTTCCCAAGTGTCCACAGACTATTTATTAATAGCAACATCATACTATAGGCTGAGCCCATAATGGTAATTATTTCAGATCACCAACTGGCTACTAACTGGTCACCTCCTATTCTTTATAATCCCCATATTTAAGTTTTACTATATTTATTAAGGTTAGATGTGCACCAGGATCTATATTTCTGCAGCTTGCAGTAGACAATAAACAAAAGCAAATGAAAGGACATAAAACTATGTACATAAGTCCTGGAACAACTTGACTCATATAAATATAATGAGATGGTCTGAATTAGTTTTAAAAATACTTAATTATACATAAGATTAAAACTGAATAAAACAAATGGGTCTGCTTTTATGCCTAAGGATGTTTATACACACCACAATAATCTTTGACTTCAAGGAAAGAAAATATTTTCCTCATTTTTATAAGTAAGATCATGCTATGACTTGTCAATGGAGCATACAGTAATATTATAGCATCCTTGCAACCAGGGAGTGGAGATGCACTAAAATTAAAAGCCTCCCTCTATAAGTCTAGTTAAATAAAGATAACATCATAACATGATTTGCTGATACCTAATATATTCATTCCCACAGTAACTTTACGAAATAATACACCGTCACTCAGTATCCGAAAGGAAGCCTTAGTGAAGACAATGATGTGTGATTGGAATCAGACCTAGAGGGAGTTACCATTGCTATCCTCAGGATCCATATGATCGTACACATTGACTTGTTGGGAAAGTCAGAATACATATTTGCACAGAAAAATAGAAAAATACATCATGATTTTCTCAACAACCTAATGTATCATTCCATTTTTATACGTTCATTCTCATCTCTCAAATGTAGGTGCTACTACTTAATTTACGGGCATATTTTGAGAATGATGTGGAAAAAAAGTATGAAATTCTTCCATGTGCTGATGAACTCATTTTTGCTTTATTTAGGCCAAATTTATCTCCTTAGTATCAGAAGCCAAAAATAAAACTGAGTACCACTACTTGGTTATTTCACAGTGATATTAATTATAACTTGTCTGGAGCTGAATTCTGTTTTCACTGCATTATCATCTCTTGTATAGCTGATAAAAGCAAATAGAGTACCACAATCCACTTTTCAGAGGTTCTCATTGAAAAAACGTTTTCTGCAATCCTTCCTCCCTGTTTAGCTTTCTTTATGTCCTAACTCTGGGAGAGGGCTTCTTTCATTTTCCGTGTGGTCATGATTCTAACTTCTTTCATTTCATGTGTTCTGTCCTCACTATTTTTCATCTGTATACTCTGAGTTACTCTGTGAAATTATGTCACTGGACTCCCACATGTGTGACCACGGTTAAAGTCCTGGACCCAGTGGCTTGAAAATCACACAGGGTGCATATTCATGTATGTTCGAGATCTGAGAGAAGAATGGAAGAGAAGGGATTGCAGTGTGGCCATCTCCCCGTGTGGTAATTTCTTACTTTCCCTCTCTCTGTCTCTGTCTCTCTTTCTGGTGAGCGCATGCGCTTTAAGGCAAAAACCTCTAAACAGAAAAAAAAAAGATATTAGAGATTAATCTTATGATTTATAAAAATGTAACGAAGTTGAGTTTTACAATCCACTTAATCTAATATTTAAGTTAAAATACAATTCAGGAAGCCAAATATAACTTACATCTCTCTATTCTTTAGACATCTGAGATTTGGGCATTTTTTTATTGATAAATTGTTTTCATGACTGTTTTGTACATACTTTTTCATCCCTCCATGTCTCTTTTTCTCCCTCTTTCTCTGGCATACATCTGTGCAATTTTTGTTAATTTATTTTACTTCTCAAACCTCTGCTTACTATGTTTATCTATGCCTTTTGGTTAAATATGTGCACAATATTTTTCTTATATGTCCTTTCCTCCTGATGTCTGTTCAATGACCCCTCTTCTTTACAAATGTAATATTGAACTGTGGTCGACTACATGGGAGTCCAGTGACATAGCCATTATGCTAACTGCTGATCCCTGGAAAGAATTAACTTTTTAAAGCCAATAGCTTCTCCCATAACAGTTTGTCTGGGATACATTAAAAAATATGTATATATAGGAAATGTAACATAATCTTTATAATTATTATATATATAATATAATAATTGTAGCCTAGACAAAACGATAAATACCTTTTTATATTACAAAGTTACTGTTTATTTACCAAATTATTATGAAGCTCCCATTGACATACAAAATCTAATAGCAATATTTATATCAGGTATACATTTATGTAAAAACTGCAACTTAGCTAAAATATCATTCAATCAATGATAAAGTTATTAGCAATGATCTGTTTTGCTGCTATTATTTTGCTAAACAAGATTAATTAGTTAAATAACCAGAGTAGAATTAATTTACAGTAAATACATACTATGTTAAGTACTATGTTGTATCGATTAAATGTCACTTAGTGTGAATGTCATTGTATTTAATAGTTTGATTTCTTAAATTAACTTTTCTTCAAGTGCTATCTTGTTACACTGTTATTTCCCCATGAACTCAACATGAGAAATGGAAACTATCCATAAAATTTGTAAGTACAGAATTAAAACACATTTAATGTGTTCATAAGTACATCCAACATGGAACGTTGTATAATTAAACTTCAATAAAGTTTATAATTGTCATTTGAAGTTTAAGTTTTTAATTTTCTTTTGCCAAATGTAAATGTACATAATGTTCATTATCAAAACAATTTAAGTTGTGTTTTAAAAAATAAACTTTTTTCATCTAAACTTCTTTTTGGAAAGAAAAGAAAGAATTCATGTCTGTCTAGGTATATATACTCTATGTACCTCTTAAGACCTCTAATTTTTCATAGTAATCTTCAATAAATTTTAGAAGAGTGATTAAATGCACAATTAAGTACTAATGACAATCTTACATATCTTTACTTTTACTAACAACAAAAAATATTGAAATAAATATCCTATAAGAGTTAAAGATATTACATTGTGTGTGTGGGTAATAGGAAATCTTTTTAAAAGCATTATTTATTTAATTTTATTCGTTATTATTATTATTTTTAATTTGATCAAAGAGAGATAAAGGGAAAGTGAGAAAGCAAGCCACCAGGTGAACCACAGTTGGCCAGGTGTGAGTCCAGTGCCCTTAACCGCCACGCCACCTGTTGGCCTCAGTAGACTATCTTTCAATCCTAAAAGTATACGTTTTAATGGACATATAAGGGGGATTTAAAAAGTCTTAATGCTATAAATCAGGACAATTCAATACTAGGACAAAGCAGATATTGAGACAGAGCAAGGTTATCAGGAACTTTAATAGTGCTAAGACATCAAGAAGTTTGGGCCAGCTGGTGTGGTGTTTAAGGTGCCGAATCCCACATAGTTGACTCCCAGGCTTGAGTCCCAGACTCAGTGTCTTTTTGAGATGGGTGCATGTGCATGCATATCCAAAATCCTGAGAGGAGAATGGAGGAGCAAAGATAAGTAACGTACATTATGTGCATTTTAGTGATTGTATTAATGAAAATTACACAAAGCCCTGAGGAAACGTAGAACTCTTTTGTCTTGAACCCACTATACAAATGAAGATCGAATTAGTGGGTAATTCACATGAAGACTAGCATCTGGTCGCTTTGCTTCCTTTTTATAGATCTGCTCATTTCCTTCCAAGATATGCTGTTATTCCTCATCAAACACTTCCTTTAACATCATCACTCACTACATGTTTTTCTCTATATCAATGTGAGCCTCTCAGTGCTTAGTATTATATAAAATATATTTTTAAATAGATAATTTGCATGAGTTCTTCCTATGTACAGCCTATATATAAAGTTAATCAGTTTCATATTTCACTGTCAGATATGATGTTATTAACTATAATGAGGAAGATTATACTTTTTCTTAAAATAATATTCAGAGAATTTATTCCTGATCCATATCTTATTTTCTAGGTGTTTATACATGCGTGTTTACATTACATGAATTTTTAAAAAGTTTGTGTATACAAAAGTCTTTAAAATTCTATGAAAAATGGATTGTATGAAAAAAAACTGCATTGATTTCAAAGCTTTTGGCCTCAAAAATAAACGTGTACTTTAATTCTGTTTTTCCACAAACTTTTGAAATCATATACATATATGTATATGTATATATATTATATATAAAATATTGCTTGTGTTAACTGCATGGTCCCAAACTACATATTTTTTAATGGACTAATAGTAGTAATGAAGAGATGCACCTCGCTTCTTTAAGAGAACTGTGCTGTTGAACATCTTTCACTCTTACTTTTCCTTCCAGTAGTTCAGTGTATTTAAACTTCAAGGAAAAGGAAGTAGTTTCTACTTGCAGGATGGTTTCTTTCTATATAAAGATACTTAGTTATTTTCACTGAGAGCTTTCATGGCATTTTCACACTATCTCATCAGCTAGTCAATAAAGAATTATGCACACAGCTATAATTGTTTTTTTTTTAAACTTTTGCATTTTTTTCTAAATCGAGCTATGACTCACACTTTTGTGATGTAGGACTTGATTTATCAAACTCAAAACCCAGATGTCTGTTATTTTCCCAATAGTTTCTTTAGCATTGCATCTGTTCTCCACTTTGGATCAGGAGTGTAGAATCCATAGGCACTGAGATAAATCATATTTTCAATGATGTTTTTAACATTTTTCATGAAAAATGAGGAAAATATTTAACATCATATGTTTATTTCAACAAGATATAAAAAGTTAATATTTTAATTTCTTTCATTTTCATTTTTAAAAAGATAAAAATAAAATAGAGAAAACTCATAACACTAATATACATTAAATTGAAATCTGATCATCAATGATAATCCTAAACAGAAAAATAATTATTTCTTTTTTTTAATCTTTATTTTCTAAACTTTATTTATTTATTTTAATTTGATTAGAGAGGGATAGAGTGAGAGACAGAGAGAGAGAGAGAGAGAGGGAAACTGTGCACTCAAGCCACCAGATCTGGGACTCAAACTGCATTCAGCCATGTGAGAGTCCAGCATCCTTAACCACCACACCACCTACCGGTCCCCAAAAATAACTATTTCTAATTATTTCCAAATAAATTTGACTATATAGACAAATTCCTCAAACACTTTTGATATCAATGAAAAAGAATATAATATTTAAATTGTGATAAATATGTTACAAAAATATAGTGATTCTCCATCACTGTGGTTCGCTTTGTGATTTTACTGTCTGTGGTTTTAGTAACGTGTTGTTAATCATGATTCAAAAACACATGAGTAGAGTAAAATAAGATGTTTAAAAGGAGAGAGACAGAGCAGATTCCCATAACTCTTAATACTATATATTTTTATAATTGTTAATTTTATTAGAAAGTATTACTGTTAATCTCTCTGTGCCTAATTTATAAATTAAGTTTTATTGTAGGTATATGTATACTGTAAAAAATAGTATTTATAGGATTTGGTAGTATCTGTAGTATAAGACATCCACTGGTAGTTTTAGAAAGTATCTCCCATGGATAAGAAGGAAAAATTTTAATTTCATATTTAAAAAATTATTTATTTAATTTTATTCATTATCATTATTTATTTTTCATGCTCACCAGAAAGAGAGACAGAGAGTGAGAAAACAAGTCGTAAGATTTGGGACTTGAACTGTGGGGCCATGTGGGAGTCCAGTGCCTCAACCACCATGCTACCTGGTTCCTAATTTCATTTTTTTTAAATATCTGGAAAAAAAATTGTATTCATGTTATTTCTCACAGGTTTGTGTGTGTGTGTGTGTGTGTGTGTGTGTGTGTGTGTATTTTTAAGAAACAAGTGGAAATCGTATAAAATGAGTCTAAATTTTATCAAACAACTAACCTTACAAATCCAACATTATCTTAATACTGAAAGGTAACAAGCACAGTACAAAATTTAAAGGAAAATTTCTTATCAATATCAGCCATGAACATGAATATAAAAAATCTTTTTTTTTCTTTTTTGGAGAAGTTTTTGCTATGTGGTGCGTGCGCTCGCCAGACAGACAGAGAGAAACAGAGAGACAGAAAGCAAGAAATCACCTGCCAGGGGAGATGACCACACTGCAGTCTTTTCTCCTCCATTCTCCTCTTGGGATCTTGGGCACCCATGCACATGCACCTGCAGTTTTTAGCCACTGGGTCAGGGACTCAAACCAAGGTTGACTACATGGGAGTCCAGGGACATAGCCATTATGCTAACTGCTGGTCCCAAAATCCTTACAAAATATTAACAAATAAAATGAAAAAAAAGAAAGAAAGGGAATAGCAGATAATGATAGAGGTTTACCCCAGAAATAAAAGGGTAATTTACCTATTTTAAAATGTATTATATACTTTACAACAATAACAGAAAAGGTAATATGATCGACAAAACAGAAAAACTGTACAAACAAGTGCATGCTTACTATTAGGTGGCGGGGACTTAGCAATGCAGGAAAGTTTATATTATCTGTTAAAGGAAATGAAAAATATTGAAGAACTGACAGCTTTCTTTTTTTTTTTTTTGGAGAGGTTTTTGCTATAGGGCGTGTGCGCTCTCCAGACAGACAGAGAGAGACATAGAGACAGAAAGCGAGAAATCACCCCCCAGGGGGGATGGTCACACCGCAATCCCTTCTCCTCCATTCTCCTCTCAGGATCTTGGGCACGCACGCACATGCGCCCGGCGTGAGTTTTAAGCCACCGGGTCCGGGATGCGAACTGCGGTCGACTACGTGGGAGTCCAGCGACATAGCCATTATGTTAACTGCTGGTTCCCAAGAACTGACAGCTTTCTTTTTCAGACCAAAGATGGTCAAGAGTAAGACGTCTGTGTTCTGATAATGGAGATCCTAGAAAGTACAATAAAGCAAGGAAATAAGAAGTAAAACATGAAAACTGGAATTGAAACTGATTTATCTTTTCTAGAAATTTTCTTTCCTCATTTGAAATTCTATAGAGACTTTTACTCATACACTTTTCCAGAATCATTCATTGTTTTTCAGGCATATCCATAATGGCTATTTCAAAGTAATTAATAAAAATTTTAACCCCATTGTTAAACATATCAACAAGTAAAAGAAACACTTATTGAATTACTTGGGATACTTTTTATTTATTGGTAAGTGTTCTTGAGAATAACTGTAAAAATCATTAATTCTTACAGTGACAGAACTGTAGCTTCAAATACATATTTTTGTATCGGATATAAAAATGTTTGAACGCCCACAAATTATTATGTTTATAGACTTTTTTACTTGTTAATGCTACAGGCAGACAAAAGTACTTTAAGAGGAAATATCTACTTATCTTGTTTAGCTTTATTTTGCACACGAGGTTCAAGTTAAGACAAATTTATATTTTATTTACTGACTTTTAAAAATATGTCATTAAGAGAACTATGGTGTACTTTTGCGATGGAGAATTTGTAGGCATTTCTTCAAGATTGTCATCTTAATGTTTCTATATCAGCAAATTAAATCAAGGTTAAAACAACAGTCAATTTGAAACATAGTGTAATCACCAAATATAGAAAACGCTTCAGTGTTAAAAGATGAATCAGAAGTCTACTGAATGTGCAACCTATAAGAAACAATAATAATTAGGAGAAATTGTTTTCATTGAAGCATGTGACTTTTTTAATCATGTGTGGATCTCCAAGTCAATGCTTAGTAAATATCTATGAGAAAATTCAACACTGGGAAAAAATTGGACTAAATAATTACTGTGGTTCTTTTCAATTCTAAGGTCCCTGTATTCTAGGACTGAGTAAACTACTCCATGATTCATTCAGCTTTTGTAACAGCAGTAATGGCCCCCATTCAGTCAAATGAATTCTTGTAAGGTAAATCTGAAGCAACTGAAAATATTAATATACCAATCATATCCTGCCCCAGTGACTTCTGCTGCTCAAATGATTAAATAGGTTTGCCAATGTACTAACATTAATTTTGTTTCATGTACCAATTGGCTATTGCTATGGTCAAAATCTAAATAGGAGATGAATTGGAAAATTTTATCCTGGCATTTGGACATAGTCTTACTGCAGATGGAAAATGACTTCAAATGATGTAAATTAGCATCAGAAACACAATGTTTAAAATAGACACTAGCATTTGGCAAAAAGCGGAACCTGACCTTTGAAACTTTAAGGTTTATATGCTGAAGTCTCACTAGTCTGTCATTAACATATATTATTTTACTATGTGCCATATACACACACACACACACACACACACACACACATATATATATATACACTAGATTATTTGATCTATTTCTGTTGTTCTAGTCAAGTTAATATCACTTACACTTCAACAGATTTCTTTTTTTATTTTTTGAGAGTTTTTGCTATCGAGTTTGTGCACTCACCAGAAAGACAGAGAGAGACAGAGACAAAGAGACAAGAAGAGACAAGTGAGAAATCACCTTCCAAGGAGAATGGCCACACTGCAATCTCTTCTCCATTCTCCTCTCAGGTTCTTTGGGCACACACACGCACGTGCCCAGCATGAGTTTAAGCCACCACGTCCAGGACTTGAACTGCAGTCGACTACATGGGAGTCCAGCAACATAGCCATTACGCCAACTGCTGGTCCCGGACAGATTTCTCTTGTATGTGGAAAATTTTGATAATTATTAATTTATATTAAAAACAAATGAAGACTTCATACAGTCATACTAAATCAAGAGTTTCTTTTTCCTTTAGGAGATATCTGATAATGTCTGGCAATATTTTTAGTTTAAAAAAGAATCATGTGCTTTACTGTGAAATAAAGTTCTAAAGTTCTAAAGAATAAAAAGTGTATTAAAAATCAGAAAAAAATCTGCTACTGGAAATTGGTAAATAGAACCAACAATTCATACAAACATCCTTACAGCAAAGAATAATTTTGCTCTGAATGTCAGTGATTGAGAGACTGACATTGAGTTAACAAAAATAAAAAAAAGAAAATATGTATAATTCTATTTGCTAGTGTTTATCTAAAAAAAAAAAGACAGGTTTTTGCCATAGGGAGCCTGCATTTACTGGAGAGAGAGAATGAGACAGATACAATGAGAGAGAAAGTGAGAAATCACTCATCAGTAGGGAGGGCCACTCTGCAGTCTCTTCTACTCCATTCTTCTCTGGGGATCTTGAGTGCATGTGCATACACACACACTCACACACACACACACATGCCTGACATGATTTTCAAGCCACTGGATTAGGACGTGAACTGCAGTTGGCCATGTGGGAGTCCAACAACATAACCACTATGTCCCATTAAAAAATATGTTTAAAAGAGAACTTTTAGTCAACTTTAAAAGAATATAAAGTAAGCATGAAACAGGGAAGTAAACACAGATTAATTATAGAAAATTTTGAATTTGGGAGACTGCTTTTTGTGCAATACACATTAATAGATTCCAAAGAAAAAGTGAGTAGAAATGGGTTTGCACAAAGAGGAGAGGATGACGAGATGCACTTTATCAGAGAAGGCACAGCACAAAGTTCCACCAATGTAAGTGGATTAGGACATTTCTGGTGAGTCTTTGCCATTATGCTGATTTAGCTAATGATTTTCCTCTTTCCATTTCATTGAATAGTATGGCAGTCGAAATATGCATAATCATCCCTGCAGCACTGCAGTCCTCAAAAGTTCCTTTTATATTTCAGGTGTTTTGTTGTTTGTTTTGGTTGTTAACATTTAGTTACAGAAGTACTGGAATAATGTATTAAAAAGCAAATATTCCTTATCATTCCTGTAGATTTTTTTGTTGCAATGTCAAGATAGTTGCTTTTCTATATGCACAATCTTTCTTTCCCATATAAAAACTGAGCTTTGGGCTGTCCTTACAGTTTACTGGTTAAAGAAGCCAGATCCCACATGGCTGACTGCAATTTGAATCCTGGCTCTCATGGCTTGAAAAATATGCTTAGTGGGTATGTGTGTATGCCCCAAATCTCAACTGGATGAAGGAGAAATGGAAGAAAATGTATTGTAGTGTGATCACACTCCATTAGGGAAGCTTTTTCCCTCTCTGTCTGCTGAGCAATTTTTTAAAGATTAGAGTACCATCTGGAAACATAAATGCCATAATAAAATCATACATTGTCTATCTAATTTCTTTCCGAGCAAAGTAATTTAGAATAAATATAATATCACACCATTTTTATATAGTTCTTTAGCAATGTCATTTTTCGGTGCCATTGAACATCAAATAAAGTGATGAAACATAAAGCTGAAATTAACTTAAAATTTCAAAAGACATTACCATAATAGCTTTTCTTTCTTTCTTCCTTCCTTCCTTCCTTCCTTCCTTTCTTTCTTTCTTTCTTTCTTTCTTTCTTTCTTTCTTTCTTTCTCTTTCTTTCTTTCTTTTTTTTTAGACAGAGAGATTTTTGCTATAGGGTGTATGTGCTTGCCAGAGAGATAGAGAAAGGCAGAGAGACAGAAAGGGAGAGATCACCCCCGGGAGGATGGCCATGTCACTTTCCCTTATCTTCCATTCTCCTCTCGAGATTTTGGATATGCATGCGCACAAGCCTGGTATTAATTATAATCCTTCGGGTCCGGGACTTGAACAGTGGTCAGTTATGTGGAAGTCTAATAATGTAATCATTACACCATCTGCTGGTCACACATAATAACTATTTTCTTTAAAGTTTATTTATTCTTACATGAATGAGAGAAAAAAAAAGAGAGATAGAGATAGAGAGTCCCTCCAACAGGTCCTGATGCCACAATCCTCATCCTGCCTGGAATATGGGCACATGCTTGATTAGCATACTCAAGAAGACCTCTGGACACAAACCAGCAACCTTCCCTTGTGAATCTGCCTCACAGAGCATTTCATTTACCTGCTGTGCCACCCTCCAGGCCTTACAATACCTTTTTTTTTTTTTTTTTTTTGAGAGAGGTTTTTGCTATAGGCATGTATGCTCGCCAGAAAGACAGAAAAACAGAAAGATAGAAAGCGAGAAATCACTCCCCAGGGGGCATGGCCACATTCAAGCTAATGGACCTCTTGTCATTTCAGAGTAGGAAGGCAAGAGGTCAGACATTTCCCCTGCAATTGTTCATTCACATTTATAAATCCAAAGTGTTCTAGAAGCATGGCATTTCTACCGTTCCTAACAGATTCCTACATGGCTGGGCATGGTTCGACGCCTGGAACTGGCAGCTTTTTTCTTATTATCCTTCTCTCCGTCTGTCTCTGGTCAAAATAATAATAATAATAATAATAAATAATTCTTTTTTTTTTTTTTTGGAGAAGTTTTTGCTATAGGGTGCATTGCTCGCCAGAAAGACAGAGAGAGACAGAGATACAGAAAGTGAGAAATCACTCTCCAGGGGAGATGGCCATGCCACAATCCCTTCTCCTCCATTCTCCTCTCGGGATCTTGGGGCACACGCACCTGGCGTGAGTTTAAGTCACTGGGTCCAGGACTTGAACCACAGTCAACTACATGGGATTACAATAGCTTTTTAATGAAAAGTATTATTAATAGTTTACCAGAGCTACTGTAGCAAAATACCACAGACTGGGAGTCTTAAATAAATAGTATCAGAGATACTAAAAAAATAAGTCATTCACAATAGCAATTAAAAACATAAGTCATGCAATATTTGCTAAATGGAGTTCAAAATGAACACTAAAGATTTAGTCAGGGGAAAGTTTATGACTCTTTTGTGCCATATAGAAGTAAATCTGGACAACTTGTAAGCCCATGGTAAGGGAGAAAAGTGATGGTTGTGTGCTGTGATGTTAAGATTACTATGTTTGGTGACTTTGTTTTGCAGGAAAATGTAAATCCTGATTGAAAAATCAGTGGCTGATAACAAAGTGTGAAGGAAGTCTTTAGAATATGTAAGGTCAAAAATCCTAGGTAGCAAAAATCTCAAGAGTCCAGAATATCAAAGTGTTATTCATCACTATCAAATATACCAGTGATGTTACAGAATATAATGTGTCATCTACATACCCAAATCCCAAGCTGACTAATGATAAGATGCTCAAAAAATACTGAAATCATTTTGATGTCTTTGTTGCCAATTCAGTTCCATGCAGTGCACTTTCTCTTTGACATCATGAGTCTAAGTCTAGAATACCATTGTCGTAGTGCACTTGGGCTGCTATAACAAAAAGCCTTAGGCTGAGTTAATTGATAAACAATGAAAAATTATAGTTCACAAATCTAGATGCTGGGAATTTCAGGAGAAGTTGTCAACAGATTTGGTGTCTGATAAGTGCTTTTTCTCTGTTTCATTAATAATGTCTTGTCATTGTATCTTTTCAAAGCAGAAGCATTTATGGAAGCTTGCTTGAGCCTCTTTTATAAAGCTAATAATTCCATTCATGATGATAAAATCTTCATAAAATAATCACTTTCTCAAAGTCCCATCTCTTAATACTGTTGCATTGGATATTTGGCTCCAATGTGTAAATTTAAAGGGGTACACAGACATTCAGACCACAGTGGCTGTGAAATAAAAACATACAAGTAGACTCAGCTGCAGTAGAACAGTAGATACCATCTGCAAGCCATAGGGAAGTTTGCAGTTCAGTTTCCAGGTCAATTTGTATATGCTGGGTGCACAAGTGCCTACGCATGATCCTGGTTGGCTTCAAAAGGCTGAGGAAGGTTCATGATGTGAGATCCTCTTGAGGATGCTTCTCTCTCTCTCAATGTATCTCACAAAATAAATAAGTAAATGAATTTAAAAAAATAAGGAAGCATAGATAAGTGTTTTCAGTCTAGCTGAAACTCCTTTTATGAACAATGAATACGATTGCAGATATTGGGATAACATTTACTTCTAATTTTTAATAATTAGTCATGATATAATTTTTCATGATTTTTCTGTGTACACACAGGTTTTACTGGTGAAATTGTGGTGGCTGCACTAAGTACACTGAAGATTTGATCTGCAAAGTTATGCATTACCTGTAGAGGTGAAGTTTCCTGATAATAGAGAACCTGACATAGATTTCATCTTATCCATCTTGTCCGTCACTACATCCAGAAAAGGATGCTAAAATTAGCAAACTTGTAATGCATGTTTTGCATGTGAGAAAAATTCATGTAACATCTGACTTAGGAATGGTCAAAATCATTGGAATAGCAAAAGCAGGTGCAAGGCCAACTAAATACAATTATGGAGATTATTTCATCTGATTATAATCATGATGGCTAATGTTTAGTTATATAATTTCAGTAAATAGAGTTGATCACCATATGGCAGATTTGACTTACTGACTATGTGAAAACACGTGCATACACACACAGAAATATTTCTGTGATCAAGCCATTGGTAACATACAGATGTGTCCCTCTACAAAATGTGTATCCACATTTATAGCTGTGTAAATATAGCTTAATATACATGAAAACTTTAAATTGCACACCAGTTTAAATGACTACTCCTTCAGACAAAAAAGATACTCTTATTTTTCTTTCTTTTTTTTTTTAGAGAGGTTTTTGCTATAGGGCATGTGTGCTCACCAGACTGACAGAGAGAGACAGAGAGATAGAAAGTGAGAAATCACCCCCCAGGGGGGATGGCCATGCCGCAATCCCTTCTCCTCCATTCTCCTTTTGGGATTTTAGGCATGCACGCACACGCGCCCGGCATGAGTTTAAGCCACTGGGTCCGGGACGCGAACCGCGGTCAACTACATGGGAGTCTAGCGACATACCATTACGCTAACTGCTGGTCCCGAAAAAGATATTCTTATCTTCATACATTACAAAATTATTTATTACTGAGTATATCTAAATATAGGCATATTTTATTACATTTAATTGTTTTATGGAGCATTAATTATTTGTCCAATGGGAACAGGGTTAATATTCATTAGCGGTTGAGGACCAAAGTGGCTAAAGATGAAATTCATCTAAAATATATAGTATGTTTCACTTATGGGGATTTTATTTACAGATGTTTTACTTATAAGAAATATGTGTGTGTATTAGCACCACAAATTATGAAATAAAGTATAGTTTTTTTCTGATGGGAGAATTTTTAAGACCTTATTGCTGGGTTTATTTACAATTTAAAGAGGAAAAATTATTTGTGCACATTGTCTTTTATTAATTGGTGCCCTGAAGCAATAATGTATTACATGATGTCCTAACATCTGGTAAGTTTGGTCTTTTCTCCAGAAACAGCAGGGTTTCATTCAGTAAGAATATAAACATTTTCTATATATTCAAATTAGTAATACTTGAGAAAAAGAGTAAATTATTTCCATTCTTTGTTAAAATGATAAGCAAAATGGCCCAGCTATGGTGACCGAGAAATAGCACAATGTTTGGCAATCCTGGAAGTCATCTGGAAGACAGGAGCTCTGTTTCTGTGTCAACTTGTACACACTGGGTACACCCAAAAGACTGTGATCCTGGATGGCTGAAAAAGATCTTGGAAAGGATTCTAACATGAGATTCTGTTGAGGATGCTTATTTCTCTCCCTTTCTCTCTCTCATGAAAGAAAACCTTTAAAAAGTATTATATACACCATCTACCATTCCATAAATTCTAATCTACATTCAAATTCTTAAATTAAGGTTTATACAAGTCAGATGCAAATTTAAACAAATGCTTTGAAAAAAAATATTTTAATTTTTTTTATCATGATTGGTTTGAAAACTCCCATATTACATTCATTTATATATTACTATTTTGATTGAAACTGCTTTGTAAAATTGCCTCTCTTTATTCATATGGTTTAATAAAAATAAACATATTTAAGTTTCTTCCTTCAGGAGCATAAGCACAGAGAAAGAGAGGGAGACAGAGAGAGAGCACCCCCAAGAGTCCTGATGCCTCAAGCAACTCCCATCTCCAGGATGGCTTGGCCCAGGGGACACACATGCATGCCCAGCACATTCAGTCAGGTCTCCAGATGTGAACCTAGAACCCTCCCATATGGGTCAGTCTTGCATAATATCATGGTTTATCATTGCATCACCATTCTACTCCTAAATATTATAAATTATCTTAAATATTGTTTAAATGGTAAAGTTTTCTGTTTTTGTCATGCATACAGTGAGCAATCTAAGGAATTCGATAAAGACCAATTCAAGTGGACTGTTAGATACACAGAACAATGGCTCTATTCCAGCACTATCTTTTGCTTCGATTCTAGAAATAGGTCAGTTCCTCCTACCTTCCTTTTTATAGGATAGTATCAGGAATTGAAAATGAAAAAGACAAACATGAAATCAGCCCAGATTTGATTTTTTTAAAGGAGTTATTTTCTTCAGTATGCTCCATAGCCAGTCTTAACTTTGAATACCCTATCTCAAAAAAACAGAATCATTTTTGATTTTTTTTCAGGTCAGTTCCTCCTACCTTCCTTTTTATAGGATAGTATCAGGAATTGAAAATGAAAAAGACAAACATGAAATCAGCCCAGATTTGATTTTTTTTAAAGGAATTATTTTCTTCAGTATGCTCCATAGCCAGTCTTAACTTTGAATACCCTATCTCAAAAAAACAGAATCATTTTTGGGTTTTTTTCTGTATTTTTTCTATTATGTAACCATAAACTTGCATTAGGAGACAAACTCAATGGGATATCTGACAGAACCTACATGCTTTTCAGGCTTGCCCTAAATCCCGATGCTCTGGGATGCCTGCTCTAATATTGAATCCTGCCTAGAAATATTTGAAGCCATCAACTACATCCAAGCAGTGGTATCAATTTGACTAGTATTTACTGATACTTCTAAGTATACATGGCCATCTGGCCAAAGCAAAAGCACGTGTAAATTTTCTTATTACTTTTTTATGAATTATAGCTAACAGGAATGTGAGAACATTGACTTCTCAATGAACTTGAAGTGTAGCACCTCCCAATCTGGAGCCTAAGTGGCATAAATATGAATAAATGGCAGAGTTTTTATAGGAAAGAGGTGTCAATTATATTGATTTCATAGTCTAAAGCACAAGAGAATCTCCAAAGAGCATCACTTGGAAGATGATAGTTTGAAGTCTTGGGATAATCTCTATTACCTACTCATAAAAGGGGTATAACTTTAACATCTCCCCACGTAAAGGAAATGCTTAAAAATGAATGACCTTGGGCATTTTATTGTGATACCAGGTGTACCTTAATGATTAGAAGTCAGACAGGCATTTTGAGGTTAACTGGATGTTTTCTTAGATGCCACCTTATTTCTGACTAATCTATAATTTGTGACCCTGCTGAGAGTTACTTCAATAGTCTTCCGAAGTACTTAGCCTTTGAGTAAGACCACATAGTCTTGGAGTCCACTCATAGCTTCAAAGTGGTTCTGAAAAAAGAAAAAAAAAATGTGCATGTTTCTATATAAGAGTAAAAACTTTATGCTCAACATCCCTCATTGTAAGGGAAATGTAGATCAAAACAATGAAATACCACCTAACACCAGTCAGAATGACTAAGATTAAAAAAACAAGACATGATAAGTGCTGGTAGGCGTGTGGTGAAAGGGGAACTCTCCTACACTGCTGGTGGGAATGTAAACTGGTTCAACCACTGTGGAGAACAATATGGAGGCTCCTCAAAGATCTACAAATAGAACTACCATTTGATCCAGCAATCCCACTTCTGGGTATTTACCCAAAAGACAGAATACTTAATCGGAAAAGTTCTTGCACGTAAATGTTTATTGCAGCACTGTTCACAATTGCTAAGTCATGGAACCAACCCAAATGCCTGTGAACAGATGAATGGATAGAAAAAGTGTGGCACATATACTCTATGGAATACTACTCAGCCATTAAAAAAAAAAATCCTGGCTTTTGACAGGAAGGGGATGAATATGAAAGATTTACACTGTCTACTATTAGCTTTTGCTCAGTAGCTTTTCTAGTTAGTAGTTATTATTCCAATTTTACGAATATACCAATGGATTAAGAATATTTCACAGGACGTATCAGGTATCGTAACTAGTCAATGATAATCTCTAAAAGCAAGTAAGGACCTATGCCTCCAATGGCTGTATGACTCTTTCATTCACTCTGTATAATACAAAATCATATCCCATAAAGACACAAGGCTTCTGAAAAAAAAGATTTTAACATAAAAGGTCAATATAAATTTTGGAAAAGACTTCTAGTTTTAGCAAAGGGAGTTACTATGATTTAATTTCTCATTCCTCCCTTTGCCAAATATTTAGAAAACAAGAAAGACAAAAGCAAAAAGCTCTTCTTGTTCTCCAGTTCCTGATTTCTATATTTTTGCTCCTTTTTTTCTTTTCTTCAGTCTTCATTCCAATGTGAGAAAGCACCCCACCTTGGGGAAGAGTCATGTCACCATCCCTTGTCTTCCATTTCTTTTCTTGGGATTTTGGGTATCTACCCAAGTGTGCCAGATGTGTTTTTCAAGCGTTTGGATCTGAGACTTAAACTGTGAAGTCAGCCACATGGGATTAAGCTCTGTTAGCTACCTGGTCATTGGCTGGCCATAATCTCACTTTTTGAAGGGAAAAAAAGAAAAATCTTATGGTATAGCGGTTATGTTGCTAGATTCTCACATGGCCCATATGGACTAAGTAGTTTGAAAACCAAACTGGATGCATGTGTGTGCATTCCCAAGACCCCGGGAGAAGAATGAAAGTGAAGAAATTGTAGCATGGCCATCCTGCCTGGGGGATGATTTCTGATTTATTCCCCCCCCCTCCAATGAGCACACATGCCCTAAGGCAATAACCTTACCCCCCCCAAAAATGAACTTAAATGCCCAAATTATAATGGTGTTTGCATGTTTGCCTATATTTTTCCAATAGATTACATAGGCTGATGTCACAGAAAGCACTTTTTTTCAGGTATGTGACATAGCCGTTTTATTTTCATCTTTGTTGGAATCCTACATAAAAGTGATGTGAGTAGAATATGTACTAAACATAGATCTCAGTTGCACTGTCATTTTAGCTTAGTTGTCTGCAGCAAATTACAATTCTTTAGAATTTTATTAACACACCTAAGGCCAGACTTCAAATCATATGTAGAAAATGGCTCAAAGGAAAGCTGTTACATATTGATTAGAGTTTGCTTGTTTCTCAAATTACATAATAATCACAGAAAATGTCAATCACTGATATTTCTATGTGAACAAATATTTTAAAACACTAGCAATTTATGCAATAAAATACAATGATCAAAACAAAAAAATTCAATGCTTGCCTCTTCCAGATAAAAAGAAATTATGCAAGAAGAGTATTTCTTTATGAGTTTCTGTCATTACACATTTCATTATCAAGAGAGAAATTTGGTAATTCTAAATTGGATACTAGAAATTTAGTTGTGAGTAATGGTCTCTCTTAAATGGATATACCAAAGTTTTATAGACAGCTCATAGCAACTTTATTTCCAAATGGAAACTAACATAGGTAACATTCAGGGATCTCCATGGTAAGTTAAAGAGAAGTACATATTTCAATGTCAATTAAGGTATGTTTTTTTTTTCTTAATTTAAATCATTTTATCTATTTTTAAATAATTCACAAATTTTTATTTAGATTTAATCACTGTACATCTTTACAGATAAAACATGGTTTTTCCCAGCATGAATATAGTACATATCAGTCAAAGACATTACAATATACACTATCATCAGCAGATAACTTTTCATTTTTTGCTTATTAAATGTATTGTTTGTCTTTTCCCTGTCGCTCCCTCCCGTCCTCTATTATCCTCCTCATACTGTCTCTAGTATCCACACTTGCCATCCCTGCTATTATACCTTCCTATTTTTCAGTTTCTGCTACTGAGTGCAGACATTTGGTGTATATTGAGTAGGGACATACAATGCCTGTCTTTCATAGTCTAGCTTGCTTTGCTTAGCATTAAATATTCCATATTCATCCATGTTCTATCAAATGACAGTTCTCGTTTTTTATGACTGAGTAGTATTTCATAGAGTACAGGTGTCACATTTGTCCAATCTACTCATCTTTTCTTAGACATTTGGGTTGATTCCATGTCCTAGCAGTTGTAAATAATGCTGCAGTAAACATTGATGTGCAAGTGTTTTTCTGACTGAGGGTTTTCCTATTCTCTGTGTAAATATCTAAAAGTGAGTTACTGGGTTGTTTGGTAGTTCTGTTTGTAGATTTCTGAGGAACCTCTTTATCATTCTCCACAGTGGTTGTACTAATTTGCATTCCTACCAACAGTATAGGAGGGTTCCCTTTCACCGCAGCCTCACCAACATACTCATTGAATATCTGTATTCCTGGCCTTCTTGTGTCATTCCCTGGTTTATTTATCTGATACCTTGGACAAGGTGCCTCCTTAGATTCCTTTGATAAGGCTTTCTTATTGGAAGGAAAGGTGAAAGGAAGAAAACTTGAAGATGTTTTTCCCCATTCTGACCTACTACCGAGTGCTTTTCCACTCCTAGCCTTTCCTTCTCACTTTTCCCCAAACCCAGGGTCCACTTCCTTGGACAATAAGACATGCCCCTAGTCTGTGTTAATCTATTTGAACCTTGACCAGTGTAGGCATTCTCTATGGGAACATGGAACACAGAATTAGACCCTGCTTTTTTCAGTTTTAGCATCTATCTTATACTATTTGAGTATGCAATTAAAGATTAAAATCTCCTTTTTGGCTTGTTGCTTTAATTGATGACTCTAAACCAAGTCTTTAAGTATATACAGTCCTAGATCAGCTGAGCTCCTTACAAAATGGCATAGCAGCAGGCTAGCTGATTAAGCAAAATGCTAATCTTGAAGAGCAAAAAGCCGGAAGATCCTGTAGAGTACCATTAGGAGGTGCTGGTGGAGTCTCCATTGGGCGTTCTATGATGGTAGTAGCAAGTTTTGTGTGAGAACCTGAAGGTTCCATGGAGCAATTCGCCAGTGGATTTTGGAAAGTGCTTTATCCAACCATGCCAATGAGCATGGCAGAGTGCTTGCAAAGGCCTTGATGAATTCTTGTAGGATGATAGCAGATCACTGTTTACATGAATGTTTCAATGTTCAGGGAATCATGGGTCCTTCTCTAGCACCTGACTTCCCTTTTGAGCTCACCCTCAACTTCTCCTACCCCCCTCAGATTAGAGATCCAAGAGTCAAAAGCTACGGGTGGGGGAGTCAGAAAGTGAGGGAAGTAGTTCCTTCCAACAACAGGACTTTCTAATAATGGTTTCTAATAATGGTACCAAAGACTACCATGGGGTTTCCAAGAACTGAGTAACTGATGAATTTCTTTGCTCTAATAAACAGCTGGAGTGCAGCAAGTGGTTGAAAATTCAGACTCTCAGTTTGCATCTGCCCTTGGAGACTTTAGAGATTTAATTAGATTTCCTATGGAAATAATTTTGTTAAAGCTAGGAAGAGAGGAGCACAGTGGTGAGGTTAGTATGAACCCTCTTCTTCAGAGCATCCAGACAGCAACAACTACATTTGTTTCTGGTGCCACCCTTCTCCTGGGAAAGCCAGTCTCTTTTCCATCCAGTCCACCCTGCACCACTCCTGAGGGTCCTGACTAGCAGGAAACTGTTGTCCTCCAGTCTGCTCCACTTGGCTTGCTGTCCCTACCCCTCCTTGCTTCCCAAGACAAGGGAGCAGAATCCCAATCACTGACCTAGTAATAGACGATGGTATGTTCCTTCTCTCTCCTTGTGGACAGGAGAGTTGAGTCAGAAGACACTGCAGGTTTTTGCCCAGGTTTCTCAGTTTGGGAAATAATCACAACCAGGGTAAAAACTAATGTCTAGAGGAATAGGAGATCCTAGGTCAAAAATAGAATGTAATAAAAACTTTTTGAAAAAAATTGTATTTCTTGGTTCTTTGACATACCTGTGTATATGTGACTGACTCTCACCACCTCTAGCACCCAAATAAGAGAAAAAAAGGATAATGCTCTCTAGTTTAGAGTCTAAGGCTATCAATATATGTATGTTTTCCCATCCCATGGAAGGAATCTTTTAGGATTCTATAAACATCCATTGTTATGCTTTCCTTTATTAAACGTAGTACTGATACCGTCTATGTACACTCCTGCTAGCCTTGAACATAGCCCTGATGCAGATGGGGATGTTATAGAGAGACATGCAAAGGTCTATGAACCCACTGACAGTTGTTTGATCAAGGAAATGGGAAGTCTTGAACTAATACAGAAAACAAGGCTCTCATGGGAATGAAACTTTGGTATAAAAATTAGTCTGTCCTTATTAGGCTATTTCTTTGTATTTTTTTAAAAGAAGTTTCTGCTATAGGACATGTGCCGTTGTCAGATAAACAGAGAGACAGAAAGTGAGAAATCACCTCCCTGGGGGATGATGGTCATGCTGCAATCCCTTCTCCTCCATTATCCTCTCAGGATGTTGGGCATGCATGCACACACTCCAGTCTGAGTTTAAGCTGCCAAGTTTGAGACTGGAATAACCGTCCGCTACATGGGAGTCCAGCAACTTAACCAATATACCATCTGCTGGTTGTGCTTTTTGTTGTCCATGTGGATGCTCATCCCAAAAGCCCATTTGCTGGTAAACAGAAGCTTAACTAATGAGTACACTGTCCCTGTCAACTAAACTCAGAAACTCGTTTGCCCCAGAGAAAGCAAATGTACTACCAATCACCACCTGGCTCCAGTAAGAGGACAGTCAATGCTAATTCAAGCATCATTCCAAACTGAGTCTATATACATGAACTGCCAATGAAGTAAGAAGATGCTAAAGAGCATGAAAAACTGTCTAGCCTACCGGATCTTGCTCATAGTTCAACACACCTTTCACTGACAAACTTGAATCAATGGGCCAGAGCATTCCTGACAGATACAAACACAATCAGCATCTCAAACATTTGATATATTGTTAAGGATTTTGTGTAAATACTTCATCTTTTTCTAAAAATTATTTTTGTGGTAATATGCACATAACATAACCATTTTTCAGTAAACAGTATATGGTAGTATTACGTACATTCATAATGTCATGCAACCAACACCACCTTTCATCTCCATAACTCTTTTCATCTGGCAAAACTGACACTCTACACATTAAGCAATGATTCCCCATATCTCTCTTTGCCCAGGCCTTGGACATTACAATTTCTACTTTTTGGCTCAATGATTTTGACTATTCTAACCACTTTACTTAAGTAGAATCATACAGTATTATTCTTTTTTGTGTGTGCATGTGAGAGGTTTATTTAGCATAGCGTAATGTCCCAACAGTTTACCCCTAGTACCACATATTGTAGAATTTCCTTCCTTTTTGTGCCTAAACATAATTGTGTTATATAGATATACCACATTTTGCTTAACAGTTCATCCATCAATAGAAGCTTATGTTACTTCCATGTTTAAGCTAATCTGAATAACGCTGCTACAAATACAAACATACAAATATTTCTTTGAGACTGTGCCTATATAACCTATTTATATAATTGCTTTAAGAATTAGTACTGAACATATAAATTTGCAGAGCTAGCCATGGGTTGGGGTAGAGGCTCAAACATTCAGTCTATAGCCATTTTTATATCATAAGATAATGACTGTTTAATGTCCATAACTTTTAATTATGAAAGTCGATAGATATTCTAACTGAATAAAACAAGTGTTTTGAGTCCAAAACATTGACTGACATAAAGTGAGGATAAATTCTATTTACTCTCACTGATATAAATCTCATAAGTGAAAGTATAATGATTATTGATGAACTCATATGGCATCCTTTAGACTATTTGTCCAATTATTGGACAGACGATACCATAAAGATGCAGAGATGAGGAGTAATTGTTTTTTTATTAGGATATTATGTATTAATAACTGTAACTTTTTTCTGTTCTTATCAATATGTTAAATTTGTGCCAGAAAAGTAATAGATAAATAAACTTAAAATATAGAGTGAGAAATTTCTATCACGTTTGGTAAAATGGTACATAGACATAAATAATATGATTTCAGTGCTGTTTTGCCAAAGTAATGGAATCCATCATTGAAATAAAACTGAGTCTATATACATGAACTGCCAATGAAGTAAGAAGATGCTAAAGAACATGAAAAACTGTCTTGCCTACCGGATCTTGCTCATAGTTCAACACACCTTTCACTGACAAACTTGAATCAATGGGCCAGAGCATTCCTGACAGATACAAACACAATCAGCATCTCAAACATTTGATATATTGTTAAGGATTTAGTGTAAATACTTCATCTTTTTCTAAAAATTATTTTTGTGGTAATATGCACATAACATAACCATTTTTCAGTAAACAGTATGCGGTGGTATTACGTACATTCATAATGTCATGCAACCAACACCACCTTTCATCTCCATAACTCTTTTCATCTGGCAAAACTGACACTCTACACATTAAGCAATGATTCCCTGTATCTCTCTTTGCCCAGGCCTTGGACATTACCATTTCTACTTTTTGGCTCAATGATTTTGACTATTCTAACCACTTTACTTAAGTAGAATCATACAGTATTATTCTTTTTTGTGTGTGCATGTGAGAGGTTTATTTAGCATAGCGTAATGTCCCAACAGTTTACCCCTAGTACCACATATTGTAGAATTTCCTTCCTTTTTGTGCCTAAATATAATTGTGTTATATAGATATACCACATTTTGCTTAACAGTTCATCCATCAATAGAAGCTTATGTTACTTCCATGTTTAAGCTAATCTGAATAACGCTGCTACAAATACAAACATACAAATATTTCTTTGAGACTGTGCCTATATAACCTATTTATATAATTGCTTTAAGAATTAGTACTGAACATATAAATTTGCAGAGCTAGCCATGGGTTGGGGTAGAGGCTCAAACATTCAGTTTATAGCCATTTTTTATATCATAAGATAATGACTGTTTAGTGTCCATAACTTTTAATTATGAAAGTCGATAGATATTCTAACTGAATAAAACAAGTGTTTTGAGTCCAAAACATTGACTGACATAAAGTGAGGATAAATTCTATTTACTCTCACTGATATAAATCTCATAAGTGAAAGTATAATGATTATTGATGAACTCATATGGCATCCTTTAGACTATTTGTCCAATTATTGGACAGACGATACCATAAAGATGCAGAGATGAGGAGTAATTGTTTTTTTATTAGGATATTATGTATTAATAACTGTAACTTTTTTCTGTTCTTATCAATATGTTAAATTTGTGCCAGAAAAGTAATAGATAAATAAACTTAAAGTATAGAGTGAGAAATTTCTATCACGTTTGGTAAAATGGTACATAGACATAAATAATATGATTTCAGTGCTGTTTTGCCAAAGTAATGGAATCCATCATTGAAATAATCACAGCATAAGATCTGAAATTGGGAAAAGAAATGATAAACAAAAGTATATTTCTAATAAGTGACTTAAGTTTCAACTCTAGCTATAACAAATTTACTTTTTGACCTTGCCAAAAGGTCAAAAACAAATATGAGTATATAACAAATATGAGTATTCATTTATGATCCTCCCTTAGAGTAGAATAAAAACTTTAACATAAAAGAACTATTGTAAGACTTAATGTGATTTATAGGGAAGATTTTAATAAACACTAAAATCTATATGTACTTAAGAGAATATTCCTGTTTGTATATTTTAACTATGGCCCATCATATTTTATGGTGAATATTTTGTGTATAAATAATAACTCTATAATAAATCCTAATCAAACTTTTGTGTAGAGGTTATATAGTGGCATAAAAAGCTTGTAATTTGCTTTTACCCATATACTTACTTTTTTTCCAAGACATTGCAGTACTAAACACTCTAGTATATAACAAGTGCTATGTACTAGAAACCAAAAGAGCTGAATTATTGCTTTAACCCTATCTAAATATGCATGTATACTCCAATAAATTACATAAATTCAGACTATTTTCACAGCTATAGAAAAAGAGATTAGGTTCTATAACTTCAAAATAGGTTCTAATCAGGATAATTATATACTTGATATAATGCATAATTCAAAATGATGAAATTAAAATGTATTCATATTGGATATTTTAACTACTTATTATGGAGCATTCCAAGCATAAAGGAGTAACAAGTATATATCAATGATCCAGAGTGTACAGCTCACCCAGCTTCAACAATTTCCAACTCATGGGTCATATTATTTTATCTATACCTCTACCAATTTTTATCTTTTACGTTATTACTTCAAAGTAAGTTTCATATATCACAATTTTACCAAAAATATAGATAATATGTTTAAAAATATACCATTATGACATTATTATAACCAAAGATGAGCAATATCGAATTCATTAAAACTCATCAGTGTTTACATTTTTTAAAATTATCTATTCATTTTCATGATCTTCGAGTCATGGCCAACCATATGGGAATCCAGCATCTTAACCACTGCACTACCTGCTGGCCCCCCAAATTTTTTTAATTGATCACCAAAGTTTTAAAATGTATGTAATAGTGTGTAATTTAAAATTTAAATGTGGCCATATATTTTAAAGTATGCAAAAAGCTATTTTATTGAAAGACCAGTTTTTTATATTTTTATCACTTTTTTAAAATTTTTTTGGAGAGTTTTTTGTTTGTTTGTTTGTTTGTTTGTTTGTTTGTTTTTAATAGGGCACATGTGCTCGCTGGTAAGACAGAGAGATAGAAAGAGGGAAATCACCCTCCAATGGGTTGGCCATTCTACCATCCCTTTTCCTCCATTCTCCTCTCAGGATGTTGGCCAGGCACACACACATGCCCGACGTGAGTTTAAGCCACCAGGTCTGGAACTCAAACTGCAGTTGACTAAATGGTAGTCCAATGACACAGCCATTACGCTATCTGCCAGTCCATATATTTTGCTCACTTTTGATGTCTTTGAAGTATATTTATTTATAAAAGATATATCTACTTGTTTCTTTTTTTAGAAGCCAGATAATCTATTCCATGGATAGTTTACATGTTACTGATTTCTTTCCTACTTGTTTTTTAATGCATGTTTGTATAACTTGTTTATTTTTTGTTTTCTGATCAGTAAAACAGTTATGTAGTCAGATGTATGTTTGCTTTTTTGGCAAGATAACTTCAGGCGTTAGTGTGTGACTGTCTTCTATTGAGTCATTAGTAGTTACTGAGTTTTGTTGCCTAGATATTAGAAAGAGAGCTGCAGGACCAGCAGATTCATAATGGCTATTTTGCTGGACTCCCACGTTGTCGATCATGATTTGAATCCCAAACCCTGTGACTTAAAACTCATGCTGGACACATGTGCATGTTTGTCCAAAATCTTAAGAGGAGAATGGAGGAGAATGGAAGGGATGGTGGCATGGCCATCCCCTGGAGAGGTGATTTCTCACTTTCTGTCACTCTCTGTCTCTCCAATGAATGCACGAGCCCCATAGCAAAAATCTCTCTCAAAACAACAACAACAAAACACAAAAAACTAGTCTTTCAATAAAATAGCTTTTTGCACACCTTAAGGATTATTAGTGTGCAAATGCTATGTCTATGGCTGTGAAATTACTATGTCAAAGAATATAAACCTTTCATGTCTTTACAAATTTCCTTCCATGGCTTTATACATTTTGCATTCTCACCAACAATATTTGAACACAACTGATTCCTTGCCACAAAAACAATAAAATCTGCTGTGAGTTATTTCAAATTTTTAATCTTATAGATAAGAAATGTTGATATATATGTTGTTTTATTTGTATTTCTCTATGAGATGCTCAAGCATATCTCATATATTTACTGAACATCTAAATACCTTTCCTTATAAAGTAAAAACAATTTTCTCCTGAGTTGGAATTTTCTTCTTCAATTTTAGAACCCCTTTTAGTATTCAGCACATTGAAATTTTTTAATATAATTTATAATCATTTTTCTCCTATTAGTCACTTTAGGATACATATATCAAATTAGAAGGATACATATGTAAAATTATATTAATTTGGAAAAGAAGTCACTATAAGAATTTTTTATTTATTCAGTTTATTCAGATTTATTTTTGTCATTACTAATTTTTATGGTTTTTATTTGCTTTTGGTTTGTTTTGGTTAGATTGACCAATGGTTCATATCTTTTTTTTTTCAAATAATCAAGATTAAACTTTCACACACATGATGATAAGCCTAAATTTGAGTCTGACTCAGTTACTAACTTGGACTTTGTCAGATAATGTAATCTAAGTTTCTTTATTTGTGTAGTTAAAGAAACACACATTCTGAAGGTGTTAAGAGATAATGCATGTGGGGCAAGCAGATGGCATTGTAGTTATGTTGCTGGACTCCCACATGGCTGACCAAGGTTTGAGTCCTAAATTTGGTAGCTTGAAATTCATGCCAGGCATGTGTCCGTGTGTGTTCAAGGTCCTAAGAGGATAAAGGAGGAGAAGGAATTACAGCATCCCTTCAGGATCTTAGGAGACTGCACATACTCCTAGCACATCCTCAAGCCAACCTAGAAATCTAAACCTCTGGCCAACCACATGGCCTCCCATCCCATAAGGCACATGCATTATTGTTGCACTGCAGCAGTGGAACCAACAGCTGTTTTTCTTTTCTTTTCTTTTTTTTTTTTTTTTATAAACTTGCTTATTTATATCTTCAGAGACAGACAGACAGGGATCCCTTACAAAGTCTTCAGGCTACTATCCATCCTCAGCTTCAGACAGCCAGGATCATGGGCATGCGTGGGCATGGTATGAACAGGGGACCTCGGCACACAGACCTGCAACCTTCCCAGACAGCCTCAGCCTTGTAGAGTTGCACTATCAGTGCACTGCTGTGACTGTTCCTCCTAGTTTTGTTTTTCAACCAAAGCTGATATTGGCATGGAGAGAAAAAAATCAAAACAAATAGAAGCAATAATTTTAAATTCTACCCCTTTATAAATTTGCTTAACTACCATTAACCAAATAGACTAGAAACAAGATTTAAAAGTAAGACAGAATAAAATTACAAATGTTGACTGTGTATAATCTGCCTATTATACTATTATAAAGCTAATGTTTGAAATGCTATCAATGTCTACTTTGAATGAAACAGTGACTTTCACAATATTATATAAAGGAGTAAGTAAAAAAGAAAACTTAAAAGCAAACAAATTCAACACATGATAGAAAATAAATTGTCCTCATCCTTAAATAACATAGAAAGGTAAATAGGTAAATAGATTTGCTACTTGTGTGGAATTAAATAGTAAAAGTTATAATAATTATAATTATTAAAAACTAATAATTATAGAAATTTAAAAATTCTAAACTAAACTAAACTTCACTTTAGTATGTAGTGTAGCTTTATTTTAATAAGATTCCATTATAAATCTTATGTTTGTCATATGTGAAAAGAAATTAACATGAAGAATATCAGTGTAGATATTTATTTATATTATATGAGATTGAGAGAGTGTGTATATGAGACTGAGTATGTGTGTGTGTGTGTATGTGTTGCTGTGTGTGAAGGAGACAGAGAAAAAGAGAGATAGGGATCTACATTAATTTAGAAAATTTCAATATATTAATAGATGATCATTGTGTTGTATTTAAAAATATTTTGAGTGCAAATTTTCTTTCCATAGTGGGTAACAACTGTTTATTTATGTTACTCATTCAATGATTGTGTGGGTTTCTACTATGTGCCAGTAGAATATTGAGATTTGGCGATATTAAATCAGAGATGATAATATTTTATGTGCAACTTAACATGCAGATATAAATTTTTAAAAATACAAACACTACTGCAGCCAAAGTTTCAATTCCTTAAGTCTATTTCCAATAATTTATGGTCAAACGACTAGATAGATAGATATAGGTAGATATATAGATATCTTAGACCTTACCTTATTTCTATCATTTTAAAAACAGTCTGCTATACTTCCAGTGTTAAAAACAAATCTCCAGAACATCTTTAGTATGACATACAATAAATAATAAGAAATTATAATAGCCAGGTTCTGAACAGAGTAAACACTTTAACATGCCTTTCACAAATGTTCTTGCTATATGAGTTCTTATTGTGGTAAAATGACAACATTTTTGTTGTTGTTAAAACTTGTTCTCTGATTTTATGTCTATTAAGCTATGGAATCTATTGTATCATGTCCCTAAGGCCCAGGGCACAGGAACTGTGCGAGAGACTGGGGGATGTGATACCATTTCTGATGAGGAAAAGTGAACAGGGCAAGGTAAGAAGTAAGGGAGTACACACAGGATATAACTTTGACTTTCAGAATAAAACACTTTGTGTAATTTATTTTACCCGATTTCTC
>NW_006159959.1:1830585-1843090 GCF_000334495.1 Tupaia belangeri chinensis
TTTTTCCCATTCCAATTATCTGTCTTATTCAACTCCTATTACAGTTCTCAGCCGCTGGCAAAGTGGCACACACGAATGATTCCTTGGAGGCAGAAGCTCACGCTCATCCCTGGATTGTCCAATAGCCCCTCTAAATTTTGTAGCTTGAATTCCCAGAGCACATCACCTTTACAATAGCAGCTGGTGACCCCAAAATGATAAGTAGAAGCAAAATGTCCCAATTGCTTATGGTAACTTTACTTGCCCAAGGTCAGAACAACCTAGTTATCTGTTTAAAAATCCCTGTTGAGGAATCGTACTGATTTTTCCTTTCTTGTGAATGAGTCTGAAAGTCTAAATGCCTTGTGAAACTAGAAATGTAAATTTGAAAATACAAATTATCTGCATGGCAGCAGTGTCTTTAATCTTTTTTTAAAGATTATATTTTATTTAACTTTATTTGTTTGTTTATTTTAATTTGACTAGAGAGGGACAGAGAGAGAGAGAGAGAGAGAGTGTGTGGGAAAGCAAGCCACCAGGCCTGAGACTCAAACCGTGGTTGGTCATGTGGGAGTCCAGTGCCCTTAACCGCCACGCCACCTCCCAGTCCCCAGTGTCTTTAATCTTAAGTACAATCTGAAAATTATTAAAACTCTAAGGTAAGCAATGATTTACCTGAGTAAAAGTAGCTACAGGAAAATATATTGCAGCTCTTTCAGGGTGTGATTCCAGTTCTGCCAAATGGTGGACTAAAGCAGAAGAAGTTGGGAAAGTGAATAAAAAGGGGAAAACCTAGAACAGTAGTCAATGAGACAGGTATCTCCAAAGGAATTGGTTGAACTTGTGATGAGTTAAAAGATGGTGGCTTCTCACTTAGAGAATTTTAAGAGGTTTTGCCTTAGGGCAGGTATACTCAGCAAAGAGTTGGAGAGAGAGATCTTCTTCTGGGATCTTGGGCACGCCTGCACATGCAATCAATGTGAGTTTCAAGTCACTGGGTTTGGGACTCAAACCATGGTTGACCATGGGAGTCCAGCAACGTAATCAGTACACCATCTGCTAGTCCCAAGATATCAAATCTTAATATTTTAGGATTGATAGTGAATCATTAGCAGCTATTAAAGCTAGACGTCTTGGGAACCAGCAGTTAGCATAATGACTATGTCGCTGGACTCCCACGTAGTCAACCGCAGTTCGGGACCTGGACCCGGTGGCTTAAAACTCAAGGCCAGGCGCATGCGCATGCCTGCCCAAGATCCCGAGAGGAGAATGGAGAAGGGATTGTGGCGTGACCATCCCTCCGGGGGGTGATTTCTTGCTTTCTGTCTCTATGTCTCTCTTTGCCTGTCTGGCAAGCGCACACGCCCTATAGCGAAAAAACTTCTCCAAAAAAAAAAAAAAAAAAGCTAGACTTCTCCATCCCTAAGCCTTACTATAGCCCTGTAGCTGATGGGGTGCTGTCAAATACTGTAATAGCCACAAAAACATTGCACAATCCCTAGAAGATATGCATTTTACATGCATTTGTTTGATGATCCAAAATTCAAAAATTTTATATTATTTTGCTATTAATTACTTATGATATAGGTTAAGAAACTGAAGTTTAAATATGTTGTATAATTACTGTTATCAACACCACTAATAACAAAATATTTAAAGCCTCTTGCTTCTTACTTGAAAATCCAATGTCTCTCCAGTATAAAACCATGATTCTCTGCTTTGTAATCAGCCTTATAATAAACCTTGTGGATAAAATGTAAATTATAGTAAACCATAAACTCAGTTGTGATATCAGGGTAGAAATTTTTAGGTATTTAGTGGAGGAAATGACTGATTTCATAAATTATCTCAAAACTACAACTTCTTTTAAAAAGTACTCAATAATTAAATATGAAATATTAATGAGAAACTCTAAGTACTCATTGGAATTTATGGAGCTAAATAAAATGAAGAAGCATGAAAAACACCCAATTGGCAGATTGGTATATACCCACATACGTGTACTTTGGTGTGTATGTGTGTATCTATATCCAAAAATATTGACTACACACACACACACACACACATCCCACTTTAAATGTAGTGCTTCAGCCTGTGGCATGTTGTTGAGGTGGCTGGATCCTACATGACCTACAGTTTGGTCTGAGTGCCAGATCTGGTTGTTTAAGAATCACACAGGGAGAGTATATGTGCTTGCCCCAAATCCAAAAAATAGGGAGAGAGAAGAGAAAAAATTTCTGTGTGACTATTCTCCATGGGGTTGCTTGCTTTTTCTTCTCTTTCTCTCTCTCTCTGTCTCTTTCCAACCAGTATACACGAATTTCTGTGTAACAATTCCCCATGGGGTTGCTTGCTTTTTTTCTCTTTCTCTCTCTGTCTCTTTCCAACCAGTATACACATACTTTGGCAAGATTTTAAAAATTGCAATTCTTTGATGTTATATTAAAAAACATAATTGAATTGATGGATTAGTTAAGTTGGAATACATAGTATCTAAGCAAGTCAGTTAAAATAAATTAGGAAATGAATTAATGGGTAGCATATAATTACATACAAATATATGAGATCTCTAGTTTTTACTCTTTCATTTTATCCAGTTAAACTTGCAATCTTTCATTAGAAGTAGCTGCAAGAAAGGAAAGTTTTGTTTCAAATGATTACTTGCTGTGTTAGGGGGAAATAGATGGATGTGCCTAAAAATGTAGCTTTAAATTGTCAATAAATTACTGTAGCTTCATGTCGTGAAACACTAGTGTTGTACTGCAAAATAGCAGTCAATGTTTTTAGATAATCAATAACTACATCATTTTGTCTTAATTATAGTTATCTAGTGCAAAAGAGAATTGATTTAACTGTATGTGCTATACATTAAATCTATAAATTTACATAGATTTACATGTTTTGTTTATTAGGAATATTTGGGATGAAGAGTTTTAAATGTATATACTAAGTTTCTTCTCTGTGATTGGTAGACCATTGTATGTTTTCTATATAAATCTGTTTTCTTAGCCATAAATTAAAGCTGCACCTGCATTTTTTTTCATTGTTTGTTTGTTTTTTAGAGGTTTCTGTTATAGGCCACATGAGCTCACCTTCTCCTTTATTCTCCTCTCAGGATTTTGGGCACAAATGCACACATGCTTGGTGTGAGTTTTAAGCCACCAGGTTTGGGACTTGAACCACAATCAATACGTGGGAGTCCAGCGACATAATCATTACTCCATCGGCTGATCCCAAGCTATACGTTTAAAAAAAGATGAATTTTAAGTAAAAATTGCCTTTCACTACAAAAATATGCTTTTTCTGAAAAGACAAACAAAAATATAAAAACCAGAAGCAGTTCATGTATTTTAGCTGAGTTTAACATACATCTCATATATTTTGTCGAAAACTACTTCTTACATAATAATTGTCATTTTATATATATGACTCAGACATTTTGATGTTCATAAAAGGAAATCACTTGGGGCGGGGGGTCAGCAGGTGGCATGGTATTAGGGCACTGGCTCCACATGGTCTACTCTGGTTGCAGTCCTGGACCTGGTGGCTTGCTTTCTCACTTTCCCTCTCTCTCTCTTTCTCCTTTCTCTTGCTCTGTCTCTTTGAAATTGAAAAATGATAATAATGAGTAAAACTTAAGGGAAAAAAAAAGGGAAATCACTTGAGACCTGGACATGCACTACCCTAAATTTAAATAACACGTGTTCTTAGTGATCTAATGTGCTACACCGAATTAGTCATATATTCCAGGTAAATAAATGACTCCTCAAATGATTGGATTAAATGAAAACATTAATGTGTTATCCCTCATGCTATCTATGGGTCAAAAATTTAAACAGGGAGAGCAGAGGTATTCTCAATGTATATAGCCTCAGGTGAAGTATCAGAATCTGGTGGTTACACACATCTGAGAGTTCATTCACTCACACAGCTAGAGGTCTGTGTCTGTTCTCGGGTGAGCATTTTGACAGGAATAATTTATGCATGGCCTCTCATGACCTGGATTTCCTTAAAATATATTGGCTAGGCTATGAGGGCACTTGTCCCAAGTAAGATGGAAAGTCACTTCCTTTTCTGTTCAAGCGTTAGAACTCCATCTGCATTGCTTCTGCCACATCCTATTTCTTAAGTAGTTGTACAGGTTTGCCCTTGCTCACTGAAAAAGCACAAAGACTTCTACTTTTTTTTCTCTCTCTCTCTTTTTGAGAGGTTTTTGCTATAGGGCGTGTGCACACGCCAGACAGAGAGAGACATAGAGACAGAAAGCGAGAAATCACCCCCGGGGGGATGGTCACGCCGCAATCCCTTCTCCTCCATTCTCCTCTCGGGATCTTGGGCATGCACGCACACGCGCCCGGCGTGAGTTTTTAAGCCACCGGGTCCAGGACACGAACCGCGGTCGACCACGTGGGAGTCCAGCGACATAGCCATTACGCTAACTGCTGGTCCCCCAGAGACTTCTACTTTTGAGAGAGCCTGTCGACACTGTGAGATTCTGGAGTGTTAGATACATTGTGTTACCTTAGTTTGCTTGGGGGGTCAAAAAGTTCAAATAATTATAATACATTTCTCCCACCAAACCCCTATGTTTCTTCATATAATAATGTCAGCACAGTCAAGAATCTCATCCTATAAATGAAGTTCTGATGCAGATGAATCTTCCTTGTGTCAGTTACTGCAGTATAGCTCTTCAGGTATAGTTCCTTGTATTCAGAAGACTGTGGAATTAAAAAAAAAATGTGCGTATGCCCCCACATCCAACCTACAATGGTTGTATAGATGAGGTATAATTGCCACAGACCCTCCTAGTCGATGAGGGAGAAAATGGAAGGAGCACAGGAGTCACTGGTCCACAGAGATTATGAAATTCAGCTGAGCATATACATGATGCTTGCTGATTACTTGATTAGGACTTGGTCTTATTTCCTTGCAATGATTTAGCACAGCTGTTCGATACACACTCTTATTTCTTAGATCTTTCTGAGTCATCATTTCATCTCTAGGAGGAATAGCCAATGTTCGATGTCTCAGTAATTTTCTGTCTGCTTCCGTTTGTTATTTGGAGTCTAAAGGCCTTTTTGTATTTTATGCTGTTTCCATCTTTTAGTTTCAATATGCTTGTCTTCCTGTGTAATTCTCTTAAAAACATTGTGGATTTTTATGAAATTTATAGAAATATGATCCATTCAAAAAAAAAAAAAGCCACCTATGGGGGGGCCAATATTTGGTATAGTGGTTAAGCAGTTGGATTGCTGGATTCCCACATGGCCTACCATGGGTACAGTCCTGGACTTGGCATTTTGAAAATCACACCAGGCACATGTGTGCACATTCCAAGAATCCCAAGAAAAGAGTGAAGGATATGAGACTGTGGTATGACCACACACCCCTGGGAGTGATTCCTCACATTCTCTCTCACTGTCTCTGTCTCTGTCTCTCTCTCTTGCTAGAGAGCAGGTGAACCCCATGGGAAAAAATCTTAAAACTAAACAAACCAAAAAGCCCCATATACAACTTGGTTGGAATATACCTTTCTCTACCTAGGGCTTCCTGTAAGGTGTTGAAGAATGATTCATTGAGATTGGTAAAAGTAGTTATTTTGACTTAAGGCGCCGACTTAAAATTTTCTGACATATTAACAAAGGCCCTTACATACATACCCTCAGCTTGATATTTAAGTTATATTTTCCAATAAAATCCTTGATTAAAGATGAATTCAATAGCAATTTCATAATTTTACGATGATTTACCATATAGACAGACTCACAATTAGAAAACAATCTATTTTGAAACATGGAAGTTCATAGTTCAACTATTTTTATTCAATCAACTTCTCTCTCTGCTTTCTCAATTTATTAAATACTTTTAAAAGAAGCAAACTTTCATCTTTGTCACTCTGCTGAGAAATCTTCTTAGCTGCATTACTCATTTTATTAGGTAAATTTCTTTTTTATTTATATTGTATATGTTATTGTTGTTGCTACTAGAGGTAACAGTTTTGCTATTTTTTTTTTTCTTTTTGGAGAGGTTTTTGCTATAGGGCACATATACTCACCAGAAAGACAGAGACAGAGAGACTGAAAGTGAGAAATCACCCCCCAGGGAGGATGGCCACACCGCAATCCCTTCTCCTCCATTGTCCTATCAGGATCTTGGGCACGCATGTGCATGCGCCTGGCGTGAGTTTAAGCCACCAGGTTCAGGACTTGAACTACAGTAGAATGCATGGGAGTCCAGCGGCATAGCCATTATGCTAACTGCTGGTCCCCAACTAAATTTTTCACCACTACATAATAACACTTGTAGCAGGACCAGTAGTTAGTGAATTGGCCATGTTGTAGGATTCCCATGCAGTTGACCATGGTTTGAGTCCTGGACCTGAAGAATTACACTCATGCCGGGCATGTATGTGTTTGTGTCCAAGATCCCAAGAGGAGAATGGAGGAGAAGAGATTGCAGCGAGGCCCCGGGAAGGGGTGATTTCTTGCTTTCTGTCTCTCTGCCTCTCTCTGTCTTTTAAGTAAGCGCACACTCCCTATAACAAATATTTCTCTAAAATTAAAAATAATTTAAAAAACCCACTTGTATTATCTTCAAAGGACATCAGACTTGCTAATATTCTGTTCAAGGTCGTTTCAGTTTTTATCTCTGCTTCTTGGAGCATAGTTTTTCAGGTATAGTTCCTTCCATTCTGAAGATCCATGAAATTAAGAGAAAAGTAAACATGTCCTTCCCCATGTAATGTCATTGACTCAAATTTTAGTATCTGTATATGTGCGTATGTAAGTACCATACTCCTGGTTGTGTAGAAATAAATAATCTCTGATTGTTATTTATCAACACACAGCAATTAACCCTAAGCATAATGACTTAAATAGCATAATCTAACAATTTCTATGGAATAATAATTTAGACAGAACACAGAAAACATTATTTTTTTTTCCTTCTCCACAATACCTAATATCGCACTGGGGAGACTTGAAAGTTCACAGCTGAATTCGTATGAAGACTAGTTTACTTGGAAATTTTATAGATAATCAGGCCAGTCCTATGGTTGAGTGGTTAAGAGAGCTGGATCTCAAATGGCTAACCACAATTCCAGCTCTGGAATTCCCATTGAAAGTCATGGCTGGTACATGTGCATGCAGCCCCCAAATCCTGACAGGGGCAAAGAAATGGAGAAGGTTAGGGCATGACTATGTTCCGTGAGGAGTGCTTTCTTCTGTCTCTTGATGATAATTACTTCAAAAAAAAAAAAAAGGAAAGAAAGAAAAGAAAAAAAAGAAGGAACGTTAATGGCTGATGGCAGGTTTTGACTGAGAGACTAGTCAGAGCTATCAACTACGATACATACATGTGATGGATTCTGCATCTTGGGCCCCCTGAAACACAGTGGCTGGGCCTAGGATAAGTAGACTTAGAGAATCAAAGACAGACAACAACTTCATTTTTGTTTATTATCTTTTAATTGTACAAGTCATGCAAGATTTGCCATGTTCTACTGGGTCAGTTTCAAGTAAAGTGAAGGATATACTCTCACCTTTTGGCACAGGCATGTCAACATCACAATATAAGAAGAGCAGGTAAGATAGGATGTGTATCTGTGTGATAATCACTGGTAAACTGGTAATTACTAGCTGAAGCAGTCAGTAACATGACTTGGTTCAACAGCTACCAAGAATCTTGAGGAATATCAGATATTATAAGAAAAAACTTACAGGAAATGTAAGTTATGCAATTAAAAAAATCTTTTGATAATCACCGCTTTGTAATACATTTTGAATTTGAGTAATAAGATGCCTCCTACTTTGTTCTTTTTGCACAATATTGCCTTGCTGATACAGACTCTTTTATGATTCCAGACAAATTTTATGGTTGTTTTTTCTACTTCTGTGAAGAATGTCACTGGTAATTTGATCAGAATTGTACTAAGCATGTAAATAAATTCAGGTAAAACTGACATTTTAATTATATCCATTTTTCCAATCGAAGAAACACAAGATATCTTTCCATTCTTTTCTATCATATATCATCACTTGTTATTGATCTATCCAGGCTTTCCTTCCTTGCAGATGTCTTTTACCCCTTTGGTTGGGTTTATTTCTAGGTATCTTACATTTTTGTGGCTATTATAAATGGGATTGCTTTCTTCAATTTTGCCTCAGTCTATTCATTGTTGGTGTACAGAAATACTAAAGATTTTTGTATATTGATGTGGTATCCTGTTATTTAACTGAATTCATTTATTACTTCTAGGAAGTTCGACTTCTATCTTTGCTTCTTGGATATAACTTTTCAAGTAAAGTTCCTTCTATTCTGAAGATCCATGAAATTAAGAGAAAAGTAAACATGTTCTTCCCCATTTAATGTCACTGACTCAAATTTTAGTATCCTTTAGACTTTAGATTTTCTTTGGACTTTGGATTCCTTTGGACTTTCTACATATATAATCATATCATCTGCAAATAGGAACAGTTTGACTTTTTCTTTTACTATGTAAATGCCTTTAATTTTGCTTTCTTGTCTGATTGCATTGACTAGGTCTTAGCACTATGTTGAAAAAGAGTGGAGGAAAGTAGGCAACCTTGCCCTGTTCTAATTTTAGTGGGAAATTTCTCAGGTTTTGCTCATTAAGTATAATGTTAGCAATGAGTCTGTCATATATGGTTTTCATTGGGTTGAAAAATGTCCTCTGTATCCCTGTTTTTCTGAGTCTTGACCATGAATAGATAATGTATTTTATCAAATAGTTTTTTGGCATCTATCTATCTATGTGTACATGTGTGTATTCATCAGGGATATTGGTCTGTAGTTTATATGTGTGTATATATGTGTGTGTGTGTGGCTGTGTGCATATATATATATATATATATATATAATGTTGAACCATTCTTGAATCCCTAGGATAAAGCCTCCCTGATGAGGGTTATAATTTTATTTATTATTTATTTATTTATTTATTTATTGAGAGAGATTTTTGTTACAGGGCATGTACATTGGTTGGAAAGACATAGAGAAACCCCCTCGCCAGCGGGAATGGCCATCCTGAAATCCCTTCTTCATTATCCTCTCAGGATTTTGGCATACATGTACATGCACCTGGCAGGAGTTTAAGTTGCTGGGTCTAGGATTTGAACCGCAGCCCTCTGTGTGGATCCAGCATGTAACCAGTATAGCATCCACTGGTCCTGGTGTATAATTTTCTTAATATGCTGTTGAATTTTGGATTGTTAGTATCTTGTTGAGAATTTTTGCAACAGTATTCATCAGGGATATTGGTCTGTAGTTTCCTTTTTTCATTGTGTTTTTTTTCTGGTTTGTGTATCAAGATAATGGAGACTTGATAGAATGAATTTAGGACAGTTTGGGTTATCTCTTCTTTAAAAGTTTTGTACAATAGAATTCAGAAATGTTGCCTTCTGGCCCTGAGCTTTTCTTTTGTGGAAGACTATTTAATACTCATTCAATCTTATCACTTGTTATTGGTCTATTCAGGCTTTCTATTTCATCTTGGTTCGGCATAGGTGATTTGTATGTTTCCAGAAATTTGTCCATCTCATCTAGTTTTTCTAATTTGTTAGCATATAGTCACTTGTAGTATTCTCTCATAATTTTTTATATTTCTGGTATATTAGTTGTAATGCGACCAGCTTTGTTACTGATTTTTATCTATATGGTTCTTTTCTTTTCTTTTTTTCCCCAGAGATTTTTGTTTTAGAGCACGTGTGCTGGCCAGAGAGAGACAGAGAGGGAAAGTGAAAAATCATCCTCTGGGAGTATGGACATACAACAATCCTTTCTCCTCCATTTCCTTCTGGGTTTGTGTGCATGTATACACACATGCCTGGAGTGGGTTTCAAAGTCCCAGGTCCGGGACTCAAACCATGAAAGAGTCCAGCAACACAACTGCTATGTTATCTGCTGGCCTTATATCTGGTTCTTTTTTTTCTGTTTTGATTTGATTTATCTAGTTAATGGTTTGTCAGTTTTGTTTATTCTCTCAATAAACTTTTTTTTGTTAATTTTTGTATAGGTTTTTTTTATTCTCTATTTCATTTATTTCAGCTATAATCTTTACTATTTCTTTTATTCTGTTATTTTTGTTTTGTTTTTGTTGTTGCTTTTCAAGTTCCTTAAGATATGATGATAAGTAATTTATTTGCCACCATTGTTTTTTGTTGTTGTTGTCGTTTTTGTTTTTGTTTTTTCCTTTGAGCACTAATGGCTGTGGGCTTCCTTCTTAAGACTTTCACTGTGTCCCAAAAGTCAAGGAGATTGGCATGTTCACTACTGTTGATTAAAATGAATCAAAATATACACATAGATTAATAAAACAGAATAGAGAATCCAGATAGAAACCCCACATCATAAAGCCAACTGATCTTTGACAAAGAGTACAAGACAATACAGTGAAGAAAAGAAAGGTTTTTTTTTTAGCAAAAGATAGTGGAAGAACTGGATATCCACTTGAGGAAAAATGGAACTGGACCAGTATCTCTCACCACTAACAAGAATTAATTCAAAACATAAATGATTTAGATAAAAAGTCTGAAACTATAAAACTACTGGTAGAAAATATAGATAAAACTCTAGAAGACATTGATGCGGGTGAAGATTATTTAGATAAGACCCTGAAAACATGGGAAATAGTCACCCCAACAGACAAGTGTGATTATATCAAGTTAAAAAGCTTGTTCACAACAAAGGACAAAATTAGAGTGAAAAGACAGCTCTCCGAATGGGAGAAAATATTTGGACTTTATTCCTCAATAAGGAATAGATAACCAAAATATATAGGGAACTCAAGCAATTCACCAATGAAAAAAATTAAATGAATTATCTAATTTTAAAATAGATAAATGAACTGAATAGACAATGTTCCAAGGAAAACTTATGAATGGCCAAAAAGCACATCAAAAAATGTTCAAAATCTCTTGTCATAAAAAAAAAAAATAAAATCACAATGAGATACCATTGAACCCCAGTTGGAATGACTAAGGTCAAAAAATAAAGAGTGACAAGAGCTGGTGAGATTGTAGTGAAAAAGAACCCTTCTTACAATGTTTGTGGGAATTTAAATTAGTGGAAACAATAGGGAGAGCTCTGAAAACCTACAAATAGAACTACCATGTGACCCAGGAATCTCACTCCTTGTTATTTATCTAAATGACAGGAAAACATTCCATCAAAAAGACACATGCATATCCATGTGTATTCCAGAATAATTCGTAATTGCTAAACAATGATACCAACCCAAGTGTCCAAAAGCTGAGTAGGTTAAAAACTATGCCACATATATATTATGGAATATTACTTAGTCATAAGCAACAAAGAGGCCTTACAATTTGATTCAAAGCAGATGAATCTAGAAAACTTAATGCTAGAAGATTATGATGATAATAAAAAATTCAAAAAAAAACTTAATGCTAAGAAAACTTAGTCATAGTTTGAAAGATACGAACTATATATCCCACTGAATATGTACTAGATGTCTACACTCTATGACAAAAATTATAAGATCCTAAGATAGTAGAAAGGTTAAGTGTAGATATTAGAGACTGTAAGGGAGCAGAGTGAATAGTAGTGTGTGGGTGATTGAAAGTGGATGAGAGAGACAGAGAGAAGAATCATTTACCAAACCAAAGAATGTAAAGCTGTCTGTAACACACAAAAAGCTTCTGGGGACCAGTAGATGGCATAGTAGTTATGTTGTTGTATACCCACATGGCTGACGCTGGTTCACATTCTGGACCTGGTGGCTTCAAACTCATGCCAGGCATGTATGCATATGTGTCCAAGATCCTGAGAAGAGAATGGAGGAGAGGGGATTTCAGTGTGGCCACCTTCCTGGAGGTGGGAGGGGAGATGATTTCTTACTCTCTCTCTGGTTCTGTCTCTCCAGCAAACACATGTGCCCTATAGTAAAAAATCTCTCTAAAACAAAGTTCTGTAACTTTTGTGATTTATAAAAATAAAAAGGAAAAAACAAACTAAAAAAGGTCTTTAATCATGGCAGCAATATGTCAGTACATACTGAATTATTAGTTATGTTTTTGTAACAGTTATATGATGCTTTTTTTAAGATTAAGGATAAATGCAAAGGACTATATGTACAGTCTTAAATAAATCACAGTAAAATTTTACTTTACCAATGATTCTTGGTTACTGTATAAAGAGGGATGAAACAAATACGTATAAATTTCCATGAAGCTAAAATTTCACCACTGTGTAAGCCTTATATATGCTTAATTCCTATTGATCATAAATTGAATCTAGAAAAAGATCAGGTATTAAACTGTTGAAATTAAATTTTCTGTGGAATAGTTTCATTGAGATCTTTTATATGAAAGGTATCAATACAAATTATCATAATTTACTTGGTCCTCTGCTAGCAAAGGTCTCTATTCTATATAACTAGACTTACAGTCCTGAGCTAAAAGTTTGAAGAAGTAAAGTAAAGTAGGAATGAAAAAGTGTGAACCCAAGGTTTGGAGGCACACAGAAGTATTATTCTTTATATATATAT
>NW_006159959.1:1848370-1852127 GCF_000334495.1 Tupaia belangeri chinensis
TAATCATATATATATATATATGTATATACACACACACATATACATATATAGATGACCATAAGGTTTTATCTTTCTTTTCTGTTAATGTGATGTATTACATTTATCGTTTTGCATATGTTGAACCATTCTTGAATCCCTAGGATAAAGCCTCCCTGATGAGGGTTATAATTTTATTTATTTATTATTTATTTATTTATTTATTGAGAGAGATTTTTGTTACAGGGCATGTACATTGGTTGGAAAGACATAGAGAAACCCCCTCGCCAGCGGGAATGGCCATCCTGAAATCCCTTCTTCATTATCCTCTCAGGATTTTGGCATACATGTACATGCACCTGGCAGGAGTTTAAGTTGCTGGGTCTAGGATTTGAACCGCAGCCCTCTGTGTGGATCCAGCATGTAACCAGTATAGCATCCACTGGTCCTGGTGTATAATTTTCTTAATATGCTGTTGAATTTTGGATTGTTAGTATCTTGTTGAGAATTTTTGCAACAGTATTCATCAGGGATATTGGTCTGTAGTTTCCTTTTTTCATTGTGTTTTTTTTCTGGTTTGTGTATCAAGATAATGGAGACTTGATAGAATGAATTTAGGACAGTTTGGGTTATCTCTTCTTTAAAAGTTTTGTACAATAGAATTCAGAAATGTTGCCTTCTGGCCCTGAGCTTTTCTTTTGTGGAAGACTATTTAATACTCATTCAATCTTATCACTTGTTATTGGTCTATTCAGGCTTTCTATTTCATCTTGGTTCGGCATAGGTGATTTGTATGTTTCCAGAAATTTGTCCATCTCATCTAGTTTTTCTAATTTGTTAGCATATAGTCACTTGTAGTATTCTCTCATAATTTTTTATATTTCTGGTATATTAGTTGTAATGCGACCAGCTTTGTTACTGATTTTTATCTATATGGTTCTTTTCTTTTCTTTTTTTCCCCAGAGATTTTTGTTTTAGAGCACGTGTGCTGGCCAGAGAGAGACAGAGAGGGAAAGTGAAAAATCATCCTCTGGGAGTATGGACATACAACAATCCTTTCTCCTCCATTTCCTTCTGGGTTTGTGTGCATGTATGCACACATGCCTGGAGTGGGTTTCAAAGCCCCAGGTCCGGGACTCAAACCATGTAAGAGTCCAGCAACACAACTGCTATGTTATCTGCTGGCCTTATATCTGGTTCTTTTTTTTCTGTTTTGATTTGATTTATCTAGTTAATGGTTTGTCAGTTTTGTTTATTCTCTCAATAAACTTTTTTTTGTTAATTTTTGTATAGGTTTTTTTTATTCTCTATTTCATTTATTTCAGCTATAATCTTTACTATTTCTTTTATTCTGTTATTTTTGTTTTGTTTTTGTTGTTGCTTTTCAAGTTCCTTAAGATATGATGATAAGTAATTTATTTGCCACCATTGTTTTTTGTTGTTGTTGTCGTTTTTGTTTTTGTTTTTTCCTTTGAGCACTAATGGCTGTGGGCTTCCTTCTTAAGACCTTCACTGTGTCCCAAAAGTCAAGGAGATTGGCATGTTCACTACTGTTGATTAAAATGAATCAAAATATACACATAGATTAATAAAACAGAATAGAGAATCCAGATAGAAACCCCACATCATAAAGCCAACTGATCTTTGACAAAGAGTACAAGACAATACAGTGAAGAAAAGAAAGGTTTTTTTTTAGCAAAAGATAGTGGAAGAACTGGATATCCACTTGAGGAAAAATGGAACTGGACCAGTATCTCTCACCACTAACAAGAATTAATTCAAAACATAAATGATTTAGATAAAAAGTCTGAAACTATAAAACTACTGGTAGAAAATATAGATAAAACTCTAGAAGACATTGATGCGGGTGAAGATTATTTAGATAAGACCCTGAAAACATGGGAAATAGTCACCCCAACAGACAAGTGTGATTATATCAAGTTAAAAAGCTTGTTCACAACAAAGGACAAAATTAGAGTGAAAAGACAGCTCTCCGAATGGGAGAAAATATTTGGACTTTATTCCTCAATAAGGAATAGATAACCAAAATATATAGGGAACTCAAGCAATTCACCAATGAAAAAAATTAAATGAATTATCTAATTTTAAAATAGATAAATGAACTGAATAGACAATGTTCCAAGGAAAACTTATGAATGGCCAAAAAGCACATCAAAAAATGTTCAAAATCTCTTGTCATAAAAAAAAAAAATAAAATCACAATGAGATACCATTGAACCCCAGTTGGAATGACTAAGGTCAAAAAATAAAGAGTGACAAGAGCTGGTGAGATTGTAGTGAAAAAGAACCCTTCTTACAATGTTTGTGGGAATTTAAATTAGTGGAAACAATAGGGAGAGCTCTGAAAACCTACAAATAGAACTACCATGTGACCCAGGAATCTCACTCCTTGTTATTTATCTAAATGACAGGAAAACATTCCATCAAAAAGACACATGCATATCCATGTGTATTCCAGAATAATTCGTAATTGCTAAACAATGATACCAACCCAAGTGTCCAAAAGCTGAGTAGGTTAAAAACTATGCCACATATATATTATGGAATATTACTTAGTCATAAGCAACAAAGAGGCCTTACAATTTGATTCAAAGCAGATGAATCTAGAAAACTTAATGCTAGAAGATTATGATGATAATAAAAAATTCAAAAAAAAACTTAATGCTAAGAAAACTTAGTCATAGTTTGAAAGATACGAACTATATATCCCACTGAATATGTACTAGATGTCTACACTCTATGACAAAAATTATAAGATCCTAAGATAGTAGAAAGGTTAAGTGTAGATATTAGAGACTGTAAGGGAGCAGAGTGAATAGTAGTGTGTGGGTGATTGAAAGTGGATGAGAGAGACAGAGAGAAGAATCATTTACCAAACCAAAGAATGTAAAGCTGTCTGTAACACACAAAAAGCTTCTGGGGACCAGTAGATGGCATAGTAGTTATGTTGTTGTATACCCACATGGCTGACGCTGGTTCACATTCTGGACCTGGTGGCTTCAAACTCATGCCAGGCATGTATGCATATGTGTCCAAGATCCTGAGAAGAGAATGGAGGAGAGGGGATTTCAGTGTGGCCACCTTCCTGGAGGTGGGAGGGGAGATGATTTCTTACTCTCTCTCTGGTTCTGTCTCTCCAGCAAACACATGTGCCCTATAGTAAAAAATCTCTCTAAAACAAAGTTCTGTAACTTTTGTGATTTATAAAAATAAAAAGGAAAAAACAAACTAAAAAAGGTCTTTAATCATGGCAGCAATATGTCAGTACATACTGAATTATTAGTTATGTTTTTGTAACAGTTATATGATGCTTTTTTTAAGATTAAGGATAAATGCAAAGGACTATATGTACAGTCTTAAATAAATCACAGTAAAATTTTACTTTACCAATGATTCTTGGTTACTGTATAAAGAGGGATGAAACAAATACGTATAAATTTCCATGAAGCTAAAATTTCACCACTGTGTAAGCCTTATATATGCTTAATTCCTATTGATCATAAATTGAATCTAGAAAAAGATCAGGTATTAAACTGTTGAAATTAAATTTTCTGTGGAATAGTTTCATTGAGATCTTTTATATGAAAGGTATCAATACAAATTATCATAATTTACTTGGTCCTCTGCTAGCAAAGGTCTCTATTCTATATAACTAGACTTACAGTCCTGAGCTAAAAGTTTGAAGAAGTAAAGTAAAGTAGGAATGAAAAAGTGTGAACCCAAGGTTTGGAGGCACACAGAAGTATTAATTTTTATATAT
>NW_006159959.1:1852209-1856971 GCF_000334495.1 Tupaia belangeri chinensis
ATATATATAAATATAAATACACACTTATATCTTTCCTGGTGAATAGAGGGAGGGAAAAAAATCCTAAAATCAGTGTTACTAGGAAGTTCCTGAAGACTTTCCCAGAATTTTCTGGTAAAAGTAATAGAAAATTTGGATGACTTAGACTTTAAAGTTCTATATTTTTACGGGATATGTAGGCTGAAACGTAATTTTCCATGTAGTCTGCACATTTTCATGCAAATATATCTGAAGAGGGAACCCTTTCAACAACAATAATAGCAACAAATATCAGTAAAAAGGAGTAAAAGCCGCAGATTTACACTTTAGGTGAACTGCAGATAAAAAGTGTTTTCTCAGTCAGAGGGACTCATTTTTCTTACAAGAAGCTTTAACAATACCTATCATTTATTGCATCCTTGGCACTTAAGATAAGGTGAGTGGCAGGCAGAACAAAAATCAAATAGCCATTATCGTTACCATCATTCTCATTCATCAACAGCATATCAGTGCTTTGTGCATATGCTGAGTGAAAAAAATCCGCTATTAAAAGTGGATTGATGGATAATTTTAACTACCTCACAGTTTTCCTAGTGAATGACCTCAGAGAAGAGATTAGAACTCAGCATAAACGGTTATTAGTGTAATCAGTGGAATTCCATTATATTTGCTGCTTATTTGTCAAATACGTTCCAAAAGAAAGCTGCTTTAAAAAAAGTTTTGTTGCTTTGTCTCTTAAAGGTACTAAACAAGCCATCAGTCACATCATGAATGACAAACCGATGGGACAAATGAGGCAAATGTCTGCTCTGTATAGCATGACATGTTCTTTTAGGAGAGCAAGCAGAACTCCACAAGAATGATCTGAGTTTGGATTTGTACTAGAATATTTTGAAATTTTCCACAAGTGCAATAGAATAGAATTATTTTCATGATGCATGCCTGAAAAGATATTGGTAAAAGTGGCAGTTTAAAAATATTTGTTTTTCTATCTGCCAATTTTTCAAAAGGCAGTAAATGCTTTTTTTTTTTTCTAATTTCTCCATGATCCCTGTAGGAGTGTAAATGAAAATTGTGTTAGTAAAGTTTGCTTGAGACCTGCTGTGTATGCTGATATCAGTGGCTATTTCAAAGGCCAGCATTCATAAACATTCAACTCTATTTTGTATTAATGTTAGCTCTCAACCTTCACAACAGGCCTCAAGAAGGAAAAAAAAAAAATAGCTCTCAACCTTCACAACAGGCCTTAAGAAGGAAAAAAAAAATTCACTGCTGCCGACTTTGAATTTGAATGAAACACATGAAAATTTGAAGCTAAACCCTGTGGGTGAATTTATATCCAAGTAGAAGAAAAATAGCACATTAAGAAAGATGTTTTAGCTGTTGGGTTTTTTTTCTTTGTTTATTAATATCTTCCCAGTGTTTTTACACATTTCAACAGTACAATAAACATGTAGGTGCGGGCCAACTGAAGTACTATCAGTAAGGAGCAAACACCTCCAACAGCCATCATCCTTACTCCATCCATCCTTGTGAATGTAAGAGGGAGCAAAAGCCAGGAGTTTTGCTCAGGAGGTTATGAACTAATCAAAAACCAATGCATTATAAACAATATATCATACTTTAAATATTTCTCCAAAATAAGTAAATTTGTATTTTGCTATTTTATTTATGCTTAAAAGTATTCAGAAAGGAGCATTCTTCAATGCTGCTGTGATGTACTATGTTACCTAGATATGATGATGTATGAGGACAAGAGGCTCTGCTACTTGCTGATGACTATATGGATTAGTCATCAGTTCAATTGAATCAATAATTTCACCGTACGTGAATGGAATACTTTCAAGCAAACACAGTGTGAAATGCCTTAGCGTCAACTGAATTCAAATAAAGTCTTGTGTGGCATTTATAAAGCTTTTCAAATGGAAACTACATTGAAATAGTCTTTCCTTCAAAGTTGTATAAAACAGAAAAGTCCTCCACTAACAAAATATTAAAATTAACTGATTTAGCACATAAAAAATAAAGTTATCACAATAATGTTAGTTGTTTTCCTAAGCTCCATCTGTCGTGTGTGCGTGTATGTCATGTGTGTGTGTGTGTGTGTATAAATTTATATTTATTTATATATGTATAATTTTTCATTACCAGAGAATGTGTGTTCCCAGCAAAGAGACAGAGAAATGAGAGAAATGCATATACGGGCATTTCTCACTTAATGACTATGTTCTGTTCCTACTAGTAGGTAGTTAACCGAGTTGGTCAGTGTGCAAGGAGCTTAAAGGTGAATGTCTTAGGGTGTGTTGTGATGAGATAAGGTATGTATTTTTCAATAGATATCACACTAGAATCATCTAATTCACCTAATTCTATCCATACAAAAAGCACACATCAGATAAATTCCAGAAGACAATGAAACACATCACAACACAAATGGTTTCACAAGTCCAGCATAACCATGTTTTTAATTCTGGATGCTGCTGTGGATGCACAATAAAGTTTCAATGTTATAAACAAAATACATAATCTTAGAAGATTGTGAAATGTTTTCATGCAATAAATACTAACCAATTGTGGATTTAGAGAGACTGAGAAAGGGAGTTCTCATGGTTTTAAATCCTAGCAGTTGTTAAAAGGAAGATTGTTAGGTGAGGAGTGGCTGTATGTGTGCATGTATGTGTGTGTATGTATATAAATTTATATTTATTTATATATGTATAATTTTTTATTGCCAGAGTATGTGTGTTTGCAGCAAAAAGATAGAGAAACAAGAGAGCTAGAAACCACTTTCTAAATGGGTGTGGTCATATCTCAATCCCTTCTCCATTTATCATCCTGTCAGGGTTTGGGGCACACATGCTTATGGGCTCAGTATGTTTTTCAAGCTCCTGGGGCATGGATTCAAACTGTAGTCAACCATGTGGGATCCAGCTTCCATGAATGCAAGACTGCAGGGCCTGTCTCAAGCTCATGAATAATGACAGTAATTTGTTTTCCCCCCAATCAGTAGGAGTTCCACTGTGGGAACTAGTCATTGACTTTTGCAGGAAGATGGGTAATAATAACTCAGTGTTAATTCACTCACTAATTATAAAGTGAAAGTCTAATTTATTATTGTCATTCAGTTTGAAATATCCCCCAGTGATTCCTAAACTGTTCATGAAGTTAAATATTTCACCTCGTCGTTTGAATAAATTTAGATTTTTCTCAAATATATTTCCACGTATTGGATTTAAAAACTACATAAAATTTCAAATTTTGTTGGGACACACAGTAGACAGAATATGTGGCCTCCTCAGAAAGGTCCACAAATTACTCCCTTAAGCCCGTAAATACATTGTTTTACATAGCTAAAGGGATTTTTCAGAGTTCATCAAATGAGGATTTTGCAATATGGAGATTATCCTAGATTAACCAGGTGGGAAGACTGTCATTACAATGTTTTTTAAAAGAGATAGGCAATAGGGCTAGAGTCAGAGAAGGAAATAAGATATTAGAAGCAGAGGGCAGAGCAACATGACCATGAATCTTGTAATACTCTCAATGTCTAGAACCTGGAACAGACAGCTCAGCTAATGGCTTGATTTTTTTTTTAATTTTATCATTAAATTTTTTTATTAATTTCATATATTAAAGTCTATATTATGATGGATACTATGTGTATATATATATATATATATTTTTTTTTAACAGAGAACTTTACATTTCTTTGTCTGTTAAATGGTTCTTCCCTTTGTTCCTCACACCCACTCTCTACTACCCACTCCCGTCCCTGTCCCTGACAGTCTCCGGTATTTACACTTATCCTCTCTACTTTCTTATCTTCACATCTTTAATTTCTGCCAGAGTGCAGATATTTGGTACAAATTAAATGGGGATATTTAGTGTGTATCATTAAAAGTCTCGTTCATCTCACTCAATAGTAATTCTTCTATATTCATCTGCTTTGAATCAAATGATAGTATTTCATCATTTTTTTTTTACAGCTGAGTAATATTTCATAGTATAGACATGCCACAGTTTTTCAGTTTCTGCAAGGCCTTTCCAATCTTCTTATAGCCAGGACTTTAAGATAAAAGACTTATTATTTTACATGATGGTATTCTAAGTCATTACATTTGTGCTAATTTGTTAAAACTACAATAGAATAGTGATATAGGACATAAAAAATAATTAAACAAGAATAAATGGTTAGCTCAAATATTGCACTTGCTTCTTTTCTGACTGCTTTTTCTCACCATGTTAAAAAAAAAGAAAAAAGAAAATATTTTATTATTAAAGTCATGGAGGTGAAGGAAAGTTTTTTATGATGTTAAGCTACTATGAGCTTATTCAGTCTTTGTTTTTTTCCCTAACCATCACTCTATTTCAAATAGATAGCCAAAGTTATAACATTTACCTTTTCTGCTTATCCTATTTTCTCACATCAGTTACGCTGGTTCTACTAAAACTTCTTTCATGCAAATGAAATGTAATACATATTGATAGCAGATATTCACTGATCTTGGAAGCTCTAGTTTAACATTCTATTTCTCTCCTTGAAAATCTTTCCAATCATGAATTCTGCGACACCAGATGTCCCTGACCCTGGAACAACCTATCAGCATTTTTTTCTCCATTTTAATGGCTGATGTAACTTTCTGTGGCCTAATTTAAGGGTGAGTTTGTTTGTTTGTTTGTTTGCTACAGGCGAGCACACTCTTGAGACAGAGAAAAGGAGAGAGGAGAATATGAACATGGAATTAACCCACCACAATCCTTTCTCCTCCACGACTCCCTCCTT
>NW_006159959.1:1859871-1877166 GCF_000334495.1 Tupaia belangeri chinensis
CGTCAACTGAATTCAAATAAAGTCTTGTGTGGCATTTATAAAGCTTTTCAAATGGAAACTACATTGAAATAGTCTTTCCTTCAAAGTTGTATAAAACAGAAAAGTCCTCCACTAACAAAATATTAAAATTAACTGATTTAGCACATAAAAAATAAAGTTATCACAATAATGTTAGTTGTTTTCCTAAGCTCCATCTGTCGTGTGTGCGTGTGTGTGTGTATGTCATGTGTGTGTGTGTGTGTGTATAAATTTATATTTATTTATATATGTATAATTTTTCATTACCAGAGAATGTGTGTTCCCAGCAAAGAGAAAGAGAAATGAGAGAAATGCACATACGGGCATTTCTCACTTAATGACTATGTTCTGTTCCTACTAGTAGGTAGTTAACCGAGTTGGTCAGTGTGCAAGGAGCTTAAAGGTGAATGTCTTAGGGTGTGTTGTGATGAGATAAGGTATGTATTTTTCAATAGATATCACACTAGAATCATCTAATTCACCTAATTCTATCCATACAAAAAGCACACATCAGATAAATTCCAGAAGACAATGAAACACATCACAACACAAATGGTTTCACAAGTCCAGCATAACCATGTTTTTAATTCTGGATGCTGCTGTGGATGCACAATAAAGTTTCAATGTTATAAACAAAATACATAATCTTAGAAGATTGTGAAATGTTTTCATGCAATAAATACTAACCAATTGTGGATTTAGAGAGACTGAGAAAGGGAGTTCATAAATACTAACCAATTGTGGATTTAGAGAGACTGAGAAAGGGAGTTCTCATGGTTTTAAATCCTAGCAGTTGTTAAAAGGAAGATTGTTAGGTGAGGAGGCTGTATGTGTGCATGTATGTGTGTGTATGTATATAAATTTATATTTATTTATATATGTATAATTTTTTATTGCCAGAGTATGTGTGTTTGCAGCAAAAAGATAGAGAAACAAGAGAGCTAGAAACCACTTTCTAAATGGGTGTGGTCATATCTCAATCCCTTCTCCATTTATCATCCTGTCAGGGTTTGGGGCACACATGCTTATGGGCTCAGTATGTTTTTCAAGCTCCTGGGGCATGGATTCAAACTGTAGTCAACCATGTGGGATCCAGCTTCCATGAATGCAAGACTGCAGGGCCTGTCTCAAGCTCATGAATAATGACAGTAATTTGTTTTCCCCCCAATCAGTAGGAGTTCCACTGTGGGAACTAGTCATTGACTTTTGCAGGAAGATGGGTAATAATAACTCAGTGTTAATTCACTCACTAATTATAAAGTGAAAGTCTAATTTATTATTGTCATTCAGTTTGAAATATCCCCCAGTGATTCCTAAACTGTTCATGAAGTTAAATATTTCACCTCGTCGTTTGAATAAATTTAGATTTTTCTCAAATATATTTCCACGTATTGGATTTAAAAACTACATAAAATTTCAAATTTTGTTGGGACACACAGTAGACAGAATATGTGGCCTCCTCAGAAAGGTCCACAAATTACTCCCTTAAGCCCGTAAATACATTGTTTTACATAGCTAAAGGGATTTTTCAGAGTTCATCAAATGAGGATTTTGCAATATGGAGATTATCCTAGATTAACCAGGTGGGAAGACTGTCATTACAATGTTTTTTAAAAGAGATAGGCAATAGGGCTAGAGTCAGAGAAGGAAATAAGATATTAGAAGCAGAGGGCAGAGCAACATGACCATGAATCTTGTAATACTCTCAATGTCTAGAACCTGGAACAGACAGCTCAGCTAATGGCTTGATTTTTTTTTTAATTTTATCATTAAATTTTTTTATTAATTTCATATATTAAAGTCTATATTATGATATATACTATGTGTATATATATATATATATATTTTTTTTTAACAGAGAACTTTACATTTCTTTGTCTGTTAAATGGTTCTTCCCTTTGTTCCTCACACCCACTCTCTACTACCCACTCCCGTCCCTGTCCCTGACAGTCTCCGGTATTTACACTTATCCTCTCTACTTTCTTATCTTCACATCTTTAATTTCTGCCAGAGTGCAGATATTTGGTACAAATTAAATGGGGATATTTAGTGTGTATCATTAAAAGTCTCGTTCATCTCACTCAATAGTAATTCTTCTATATTCATCTGCTTTGAATCAAATGATAGTATTTCATCATTTTTTTTTTACAGCTGAGTAATATTTCATAGTATAGACATGCCACAGTTTTTCAGTTTCTGCAAGGCCTTTCCAATCTTCTTATAGCCAGGACTTTAAGATAAAAGACTTATTATTTTACATGATGGTATTCTAAGTCATTACATTTGTGCTAATTTGTTAAAACTACAATAGAATAATGATATAGGACATAAAAAATAATTAAACAAGAATAAATGGTTAGCTCAAATATTGCACTTGCTTCTTTTCTGACTGCTTTTTCTCACCATGTTAAAAAAAAAGAAAAAAGAAAATATTTTATTATTAAAGTCATGGAGGTGAAGGAAAGTTTTTTATGATGTTAAGCTACTATGAGCTTATTCAGTCTTTGTTTTTTTCCCTAACCATCACTCTATTTCAAATAGATAGCCAAAGTTATAACATTTACCTTTTCTGCTTATCCTATTTTCTCACATCAGTTACGCTGGTTCTACTAAAACTTCTTTCATGCAAATGAAATGTAATACATATTGATAGCAGATATTCACTGATCTTGGAAGCTCTAGTTTAACATTCTATTTCTCTCCTTGAAAATCTTTCCAATCATGAATTCTGCGACACCAGATGTCCCTGACCCTGGAACAACCTATCAGCATTTTTTTCTCCATTTTAATGGCTGATGTAACTTTCTGTGGCCTAATTTAAGGGTGAGTTTGTTTGTTTGTTTGTTTGCTACAGGCGAGCACACTCTTGAGACAGAGAAAAGGAGAGAGGAGAATATGAACATGGAATGAACACACCACAATCCTTTCTCCTCCACGACTCCCTCCTTTAGATATTTTAGGCACACACACACATATGTGTTTGTTTCTCAAGCTACAGAGTGATGGAATAGAAGCTCGTGGTTGACCATGTGTGACTGTTGCCTCAAAGACCAGGCCACAAAGTCAGCCCGTGGGTGGACATTTCTAAATTTTCTAATTGCAAACATGCTTTCTTCTTTCTCTACACCAGAGGTTTCCAAAGATTTTTCTTCAGGTTGTGCCATTCTCGGTGTTCATGTATTCATCACATTTAATGCAGAATACAAATATATAGTATATAAAACTATCTAATGCATGTTTGTTTTGGAATGTTGAAAATACAAAATGCAGACTGAAGATTGAATCTATTCTTGTATTGTCTTTAGCTTCTCAATCACCCACTCTCATCACCGAAAACCACAAAACCATTTTCCATGCATGTATGTAATATGTATTTTCTGTTTCTATCCCCAATGGTTTTTTCAACATTGATGGATTCATGCATGATATTTTGGCATGTCTTTAGGTTTCCAATCAAATTCTCAAATACAATACTCTCATAACTGAATTATTTTTCTTGTGAGTATCCACACTTCAGAATGACTCCATTTTCGTCTTCATCCTGTTTATTTTAAAAATAGTTCTTAATTAATTCTTGTCTAACTTATGTCACTACTTCTCTAAGTTTTACGTGTACTTTCTATACCTTATTCCAATTATCAGTCTCTGCCAAAATTTGTTCCCAAAACATGGCTTTGGACATTCTTCTCTCCTTAGAAGCCAAAGGTGGACCATATGTAATATATTCTGAGTTCTTTAACAAAGTATTCAAAACCTCTATCAATATTACTATAAGAAGTAATAGTGACTGCAATGACTCTTTTTAAAAATATTGGAATAGATAACTTATTGTGTTTTTGTTTATTTGTTTTTAGGTTTCTTTTTTTTAAAAGAATTATTTATTTTTATTTTATTTATTCCTTTCATTTTATTTTAATTTGAGAGAAAGACACACAGAGAGAGAGAGCAGGAAAGTGAGAAAGGAAGCCACCAGGTCTGAGACTTGAACCGTGGTCGGCCATGTGGGAGTGTCCAGCGACTTCTGGTATAGGGAGCAGGTGTTCATCAGAGAGGAGAGAGACAGAGAGGGAAAGTGACAAATCACTGCCAAATGGGGGTTGCCCTCACACAGTCCCTTCTACATTCTCCTCTCAGGGTTTTGGGCACACACATACATGCATCCAGCCTGATGTTCCAGCTACTGGATACAGGACTCGAAATAGCCATGGTCAGTCCTGTGAAAATTCAGCTACCTTGGGAACCAGCAGTTAGTGTAATGGCTATGTTGCTGGATTCCCACATAGTCGACAGAGGTTCGCTTCCCAGACCCAGTGGCTTAGAACTCACGCCGGGCGCGTGTGCGTGCGTGCCCAAGATCCCGAGAGGAGAATGGAGGAGAAGGGATTGCGGCATGACCACCCCGCCTGGGGGGTGATTTCTTGCTTTCTGTCTCTATGTCTCTCTCTGTCTGTCTAGCGAGCGCACGCGCCCTATAGCGAAAACCAAGCCAAAAAAAATTCAACTACCTTAACTACCATGCCACCTGCTGACCCCAAATTACTATGTTTTTTTTTTTTTCTAAATTTTGTCCTTTCTATACACAGAACATGTGTACTACATACTGCAGTGTTAGACCATATACAGAGACTGCTTAGCCAGCTCACACACTTGTGCAAGCCAGTTCATGGTAATAAATCTATACATGCAAACACATACACACTCTCATACAGGCTTTCTTCTCTAAACTTTGATTGATACACTTCAACAGTTAGAGATTTCCATTTAAAATTTTCTATAGATTTTGAACAAAATGCAAACTAAATTAAGATTAACTTTTTCAAAAGGTCTCAGACCATCACAACACATATAGGTTTAATTACAAAATAGTTTTCAAAGGCAAAATTGTTTCTAATATCTAACTGATAAATAAAATCATTTTAAAAACGCATGTTATAATGTTTTAACATCAGTATTTTTACAAGCAATTATGTCATCCAGTTGCTCTAAATGCATAATTATTTGTATAAACAGACACGCAGACAAATAGACATTTATAATATATATTTTTTTCTTTTTTTGGCTAGAGAGTACAAGCATTTGCCAGGGAAAGACAGAAACAGTGAAAAAAGGAAAGAAAAACGTACACACACCCCATGGGTAATATTCATACTGTAATTTTCTTCTCTCATTTTCCTTTTGGGCTTTTGGGTACACATGTGCCCAGCATGTTTCTCAAGTCACTGGTTCTAGGACTTGTACATTATGGTCAACCCTGTCAGTTCCAACTGCTTTAACCACTAGACCAGGAAGCCTGTCCAATATATTTACAGCTTCACAAGTATAGTTTTCTGTTTTCTTTCTTTCTTTCTTTCTTTCTTTCTTTCTTTCTTTCTTTCTTTCTTCTTTCTTTCTTTCTTACTTTCTTCTTTCATTCTTCTTCTTTTTTTTTTTTTTTTTTTTTATTTTCACTACTTTTTTTTTTTTTTTTTTTTTTTTTTTTTAATTTCACTACAGGGCATGTGCACTAGCCAGAAAGAGACCAAGACAGAGATCAAAAGAAGGCAAGTGAAAAATCACTTTGTAGAAGAGAGGGCCGTGGTGTAGTTCTTTCTCCTCCATTCTCCTCTCACGATTTTGGGCACACAATCACACATTCCTGCCATAATTTTTAAGCTGCTGGGTCTAGGACTTGAACCATGGAGTAACTATGTGAGATCAAGTTCCCTTAGTTTCCTTGCCACCTGCTGGATTGAGCTCAGTTTCTAATTCAATTGTTAGGATACTTACTCAGACACAATAATGAATCTTGTACATGCTTCTGCAACAGGATTCTTTCATTCAAATAACTTTTTTTACAAATACTATGTGTTTAGCAATATTTTATTTTTCACTACAAAAATAAACAGTGTCATTATTTATGTTTAATTATTAACTGAATTTAAAACTAACATTTTGAAAATATTCTGTTTCATCTGTCAAAAATAAGTTACCAAATTTTACTTTGATTCTATTTGTTGGATGAAAATATTTGAACCACTATTAGAAATAATGTACTTTATACTCTAAGAATCAGATTTGATTGTTATAAAACTTGAGTTATTTAAATATTTGCTTAGTTCTTACTTTGAAAAGCAGTCATCCCTTGAGTAAATATTCCTTCGCTCATCAAATTGGAAGAAGAAAATTTAGAAACTGGAAAGAAAGAAAATAGATTTAGAAAAATTCATTTGACCTTTGGGAAAAATTATGTATTGAAGAGTGATGCTGAAATATCTTATGCAACTTATTAACTTGCCTTTATTGGCCATAGTACTTCTAAAATTACTACTAATTTTGAAAGGAATATTGAAATTTTCTCAGTGAATTTGTATATGCTAATTATCTGTTGATCCTTGATATCATTGTAAATGCAAAGAAGAATGGTAAAAGGTAGCATTTTCTACCAGTTAAATTTCTTTGTAAAAATGGAAGTTTAATATTCACTTTTAAACACTTATTTTATCTATTGTACACCAAAGTGTTAATTGCAAAATGAAAAATACTGACAAAAATAAATAGACTTAGATTTTTCTGGTTACCATAAATATGATTCAAGGATGACTCAAGAATGTATGCTCCTGCCATTCTTTAGGTATTCTATGTAATACATTCTCAGCCTATCTTTCGTACTTATTCACCATTCCTTTTCATTTGTTTCCTTCTAACACGAATCTTTTACTTATGTACCCACTCCCAATATGAGGAACTTGCAGTTCTGGTATGTAATGGCACAATTATCTAATAAGTTAAGGAGATATTCAAGTGAGTAGCATACTTTATTTTCCCTGCAATCATTCAAGATGTTATAAAACTAGAAAGAAACATTATTTTATCAACTTAAGAGTTCTTCATGTATTTCTTTGAATGCTTTCCAAGCTTATGCCAAGATTATTTAGATGCAAATAATCATACTGTATTAAAAAGCTAAACATCTAAAAAATGCTAAATTGATGATAAATTAAAGTCATATACATAAAACGGATGTGTCATGGGTAATCATGAACAGCAATAAAAAAGCTATTGATAACGTTTTTAAAATCTGCCTTTTGGTTCACAGTATATTTTACTTATAGATTTTTTCTTTTTCATGAGGTTTTTGCTATAGGGCACGTGCGCTCACCAGCAAGACAGAGACAGGAGACAGAAAGCGAGAAATCAAACCCCAGGGGGAATGGTCACGCCGCAATTCCTTCTCCTCTATTCTCCTCTCGGGATCTTGGGCATACACGCACATGTGCCCAGCGTTGAGTTTAAGCCACTGGGTCCGGGACTTGAACCATGGTCGACTACATGGGAGTCCAGTGACATAGCCATTATGCTAACTGCTCGTCCCAATTTCGCTTATAACTTTATGTTTGAGTTTATCATATAATACTCTGAATGTAGGCACACGGGCCTGGTGTGTTTTTCAAACTACCAGTCTGAGACTCAAGTCACATTTTCTGCTATGTGGGATACAAGTGCCTTAACCATCACACCATCTGAGACTAGACTGAATATTCCAATGTTGAGAGAATACTTCTAACATTTTATCTTATCTAAGTACCTGTAACAGAGATATAATATCTGTCTATTAATAGGTAGGTAGATGGAAATACAGATAAACACTAGCCCAGTGAATTGTGAATATAAGCAGCAATTGCAAATTTAGGATCATAGAAGTTTATTTTCCAAAAACAATGATTTTTCTAGATTATTAATATTCTAGGCTCACTCTTTCATTGGCACCTAACATATTGTATTGAATGTGGTAAGTATTCAACCATTCAGTATTTATATTTTAGCATATTTGAATAAAGAAAATATTAATACATAGATTCTATCCTAATTTGGCAATAAATGAGTTAGTCAACAGTCATTGAAAGTATAAAATTATAAGTAATCACATATGCAATTTACACATTTTATTTTAAATCATACTAATCTATATTATCTATATGACATTTTAAGGCACCATATAATTTTTAAGAGTTTTTTATATTTTATTTGTTTCTTTTTTACATAAATAATACCTACATATAATATTAGTCACATATAATTTTAGTCCTTTATCTCTAACACTCAAATAAAACAATACTTTATTCTTTTACCACTTAGAAAATCTTGTGAAGTATTCAATTTAGTTTTCATAGAAATAATCATTCTATTTGCAATTAAAAATTTTACCTTGCTAAAAAAATATTTAATTAAAAATGGAATCAGAAACAACTCAAAGTGTCATAACCTGTTTTGGAAAAAAAATGACAACTTTTGAAAGCTCACAGTTCAACAGATTGGAACAGAAGTGTGTACAGGGTCCCAAGAATAGTAATTAGCTGTTATTTCTCAGTGTGTCAGGTGTATTCATCAATAGGTTTTCTAAAAGGGAATGATGATAAATATTTAACACTGGAAGGTAATTAAGTCAGTGATCTCATTAATTTGGGGTTGTATTGTTCATAGTGTTGGAACATAATTCTTTCTGGCCCCTCGAGACAGCATTTATCATGGCACTATGTGTAAAGAAGATGTTTAGTAGATGCTTGGTGAGTGGTTAAGAGTTGCATAATTGTTACCTACACAATGTATATAAACCAGAGGTCTTGCACTCTTTAAGGTGATACTATCAGTAGAATTATCTATTTTCAAGGTCTTAGAATGACAAACTAGCACAGTCATTAAGAGGCAAAAGGTTGTTAATTATTTGGACTTTTTCTTGTCATTATTTTACTTTTAATACACTTTCTAATATAGACAAGCATAGGTTGAAAGCTCATTCCATGTAGATATAATTCAATTTCCAGTTACTAAAAAAAAGAGGGAAAGAACAAATAAGAAGCAGATACTATTAACTAGAAAAAGTTAGTGAATACAAAAGCCAAAGAAGACTCTAGGAAAAAAAATATATATAAATCAGGTCAATTTTATAATAAAAAATAAAGAATGTATAAATCAGTAATATGAAGGGAAAAGAAGAAAAAAATCCAAATTCCTATGTCCTTCAAGTTAGTTTCACAGCTGGAGGAGTATGCATACTGCCTAGTCTCTGTTTTCATTCTGGTTTTTTTTTTTTTGCTTGTTTGTTTGTTTGTTTTGTTTTGTTTTTTGTTTTCCCTGAATCCTGCATACTGGTAAGTAGGGAACAGTCTTTGCAGGTTATAGGAAAGAGAACTACTTAAACAAGCGATGAGATCAGTGATCAGATTTCACCTGGATGTTAAGTCAGCTGTTTTAAGATACACAGTTGTGGGGAACCAGCAGTTAGCGTAATGGCTATGTCGCTGGACTCCCACGTAGTCGACCGCAGTTCGCATCCCAGAACTGGTGGCTTAAAACTCACGCCGGGCGTGTGTGCGTGCAAGCCCAAGATCCAGAGAGGAGAATGGAGGAGAAGGGATTGCCGCGATTGCAGCGTGACCATCCCCCCTGGGGGGTGATTCCTCACTTTCTGTCTCTAATGTCTCTCTCTGTCTGTCTGGTGAGCGCAAGCACCCTATAGCAAAAATCTCTCCAAAAAAAAAAAAAAAGATACAAAGTTGTGAGAAATACATATCAAATCCTATGATGAACTCTCATACATTTACAAACCCCTTTCCCAAACTAATCAGCAAAGCTTGGCTACTTACCAACAACTACCAAAAGGAACCACTTAATAAATGATGATAGTCCCAACACTATCTGTTCTATCTAGAAGAGTGTTGATCAAGGCAACTACAATGTCAGAACACCATCATGCCGTCTCCCTACCTGAAAACAGTCTGCTGGCTGTTGAATAAAAATCAGTGTCACTTTCATCCTCTACATCACGTATGGTTCTTTCCTGTCCCCTTCCGTCACATCTAATGGCACTTACATATATCCACACATATTTTTCCTCTGTCATTGGGATTAAACAATACTTCCTGAAAATGTATCGGAAGACTGCTAGCTCTCCACTCCAAGTAAATTTCCCCTGTCTTCCTTAGCAGTAGAGCTCTAATTTTAGTCAGGAAGCAATATAAATATCTTTTTTTTTTTCTTAAAATGTAACTCCCAGTCAACTTTATAAATTAGTATGGTCATGTATTATGAAATAAGGGATTTCTAAAATTTTTTGCATCAAATTTACACTTGAATTTTATTTTTCCACAAACTTTTGAAAGTACCTGTGTAGTGTCACTAATATTAAACATATATGATGTATATTAAAACTGTATTTAATATAAATACTAAGTACATACAAATGCCATCAGAATCTCTACCCCTGAAAAGAACCAAAGATTTTGGCAAGAAACTTGAAATAATAACACCTAATCATAGCTTATTCTCTTCCAATCATTCCTAAATTTGAACCCAACAAACTTAAAATGGTAATTAGCTACCTAGAATGCTCATCTGGTTAACTACCTCAATTTAAAAATGACATTTAATCAAGGGAAAATATGAGAGAAAAATGGCATTTGAGTATATTTCTTTCCAGTGTTTATTATCTTGCATAATAAAGTACTTAGGGAGCTTTATGCATGAATCATTTCACCCATGATTCAGCAAGACCTAGTTGATAAACATTTTACTTGGAACTCATCAAATGATATCAGCAGTTCAAACCAAAATTTTCATCTTACTCCTCCAAACTAACTCACCTTTCTTCTTCTTCTTCTTAGTTTCTGTATATTACTATGCTTTCAGACTCCCGTCTATAGCATTATGCAATGAATATGATTATTTTTTTACCTAAATCAATTTTGTCTATCATGTGTAACTATTGTTCATACCTATCCCTTAACGCCCACTTTAAACTTTAACTGCTACCTTCCCAGTTCCTGAGATCAGTTTTGCACTATAAAAATGTATATGATTGGCCTTATGCCATATTACCTGACCTAGAAGTTACAGTATCTTTCTATTACATAAAGCCAAGATTCTTCTGCCTTAAAGGGCCTTCAAAATGTTGTCATTCAATTTAGAATCACCTGCAAACATATGCCATCTGTTGTAATCTGCTTGTAATGTCTCTGAAACTTTCTTGTGATTTGTTTGTTTGTTTGTTTGTTTTACCTCCAGAATGTATGTTGCGAGTATTATGGTTTATATCCTCATAGATCCGTTTGTCTTTCCACTAATAATTTCAGCTATCTGTGTTTCATTAAAGCTTTTCTATTTCCTAGGGTTGACTGGATTGTTGGCTTTTGCCATAGGGTGTGTGCACTTGCAGAAGAGAGACAAACAGAGAAAAAGTGAAAAATCACTACCCCTCTTCCCCCAGGGCTAGGAGGATGGCTACACTGTAGTCCCTTCTCTTTCATTCTCCTTTCAGGATTTTTTGGTACATAATTTTCCAGCGGCTGGATCTAGGACTCAATTTGCAGTGGACTATGTGGCAGTCTGGTGCCACAACCACCACACCACCTGCTGGCCCCTGTTTCTTAGTCATTTTCTATATTAAGGTATATGTTTCATTGTAATCAGCACTTCCTCACTGCTTCTAATTAGTTATCCCATTTGTAGATAATGATATATAATGGTTTTATGCTATTTTTAATGAGATTTAACCTATAGTTTTTCTGAGACTTCCATTTAGAGTTTAGAGACTTTTGATTCTTAGTGCCTATTTATTTTTGTTTGTTTGTTTCAGTTTTTCGCTATGTTTCGCTAGTTGCCTATTTAGAAACTACACATGTAGGGGACCAGCAGTTGGCGTAATGGCTATGTCGCTGGACTCCCATGTAGTGGACCATGGTTCGAGACCCAGTGGCTTAAACTCACACCGGGCGCATGTGCATGTGTGTCCAAGATCCTGAGAGGAGAATGGAGGAGAAGGGGTTGCAGCGTGGCCATTCCCCTGGGGGATGATTTCTCGCTTGCTGTCTCTCTGTTTCTCTCTGTCTTTCTGGCAAGCGCATGCACCCTATAGCAAGGAAAAACAAACAAACAAAAAAACTCTCAAAAAAATAAAAAGAAACTACAGATGTATAAACACATGTTTTAGGAGAGAATCACAGAGTCAATACAAGATGAACAATTATATTACTTAACAATAGTAACCTGAGCAATTTAAATTCACAAATATAAATTGGATATCACAATAATGTTCGACAATAAGTACATAATTCTGTATTTACAAAAGAGGCAATTAAAACTGTGAGGTTATTGTTTGCCATAAGTCAACTACTCTGCAAATGGCAATGCTAATATATATACACTCAAATCTATCTGACCTAAAAGTTCATTTGATGCCTAAAATGATTATTTAAGTTTTTATCAACAGTGAGGACATGCTTTGGTTCAAAAATAAGAGAAGTTGTCTTGAAGTCCTGTGGAAGAAGTGTTTTCTCATATCACTATGAAAGCATAGTAACTTGAAGTACCAGAAAAGAGAAGCATAAGACACACTATATTTAATGTAACAGGTAGTGCAAAAGGAATTAGTATTCGTTTCCTTGGCCCCAGAACGTTCAAGGTGCTGAGGTTCACTTAAATTCTCCATTGAATTCCTGGAAGCAATAGCAGAGAAAATAAATTGGTGCTGTAGACATAACAGCAATTTATTTGAAGCACAGCAATTTTGCATTTGTTTTGAAAGTAATAACCAAACAAAATCCTTTTGTTTTTAATGGACCATTCAGAAATATGATGAAAGTGGTATCAGTGCATAATTAATTTGTTTTGTGGCTAATAGACACAGGTTGATTGCACTTACAAAGTCAATCACAAATTAACAAGATAACCCTTATGTAATTAACCCAGTACAAATACAAAGATTAATCAATCCTTCTCATTACTGACAGCTTGTTTAAAATTAAAAAAAAAAAAAAACCTGACTAATCTCATTTGACATGAAATGTAAAAAAAATCCTTAAAGATAGAAACAGAGAACAGAAGAAGAGTTATAAGGGGCTGCTGAGGTATGAGGAAAATTGAGAGCTGTTGTTAAAGGATACAAACTTTCAATGAGAAATGCATAAGTTCTAGAAACCTAGTGTATAGCACGATCACTATAATTAATAGTAATGTATATGTTGAAATTTGCTACGAGACGAGGTTGTAAGTATTTTTTTCTCTACATACACAAATACAAGATTACCATGTGAGGTGATGGATGTTTTAATTAGCTTAACTGTGGTAGTCCTTTCATAATTTGTATGTCTGTCAAAACATACATTGTGCATTTTAAATTATACAATTTTCATTTGTTAATAAAACGAGGAGAGAAATCCTCTCTAGAAGAATAAAAAAAGATGCTAATTTCCTTTAGTGACTTAAATATAATTCAAACTTTGAAAGTAAATCACGAGAGAAACACTCAAAAACAAATTTGTAGAAATGTGTTTCTGTGGATGACATTTACTACTCTTAAATTAGTTTTGACCCATTTATTAAATTTTCCTTACAATTCTTTAAACCTAATTGGTTTACTCAGTGTTGCAACTAAATTAATTTTAATCTCATGTAGTCAAATCAGTTTGAGATATCCAGACTATTTTAGAAAGTACTAGTTTATAGTAAACTACAATTTAAAGTCAAAAGAACCCTAAGACAGAATCCAATGTCACCTTTCATTATGAACATGATAGCATTTTAGAAAAGTAAAATTATAAGACTAAGGTCACAGAACTAAATTTATTGCCCTAAACCAGCATCTTCTATTTTTGTTTATTTTTTTCCGTAACATTATTCTGCTTACCAAAGCTCTTTGCTTTTCTGCAATGATTAAGAGATTTCAACTTTCAGTCTATAGTAACACCATAGTTAAGAAAGTTTTTTGATTTGCAGACTCTTAAATGAAAGCAATTATTCCATTTTCTAGCAACATACATCTGCATTTCTAAAGACATTTTCAAGTCCTGAGGGTGCTACCTCATTACGAAGTGTGGTAAAGTAAAATTTATTCAGAACAAGAAGGGAAGACAAAGCTATAAAGTCTAATATATTTTTACATTGTGTGCTATTTTTGTTAAATGTACTTTTTGATCAATACCGGATGTCAAGTCATCTCATTTTCAGTTTGCCATAATATACTTCCAATTGCATTAAATTAAGGCATTGATACCTACTTAAGGACATTATAAACTGTGATCATCACCACAGCCTGTTCTTTTCATTAATTTCATTATACTAAGTGATAAGAGTAGTTTTCCTTATGTAATAGACATCAATTAAGCAACATTTATAAATTCGATTCCACTGTCAGAGAATAAATAAATGTACATTTATATCAATATGATATTCATATTATAAAATATTGTTTTTAAATAAAATAAACTGGTTTACCTGGAAAATGCATGCATAATAATTTATTAGACAGCTTTCTAATACATTTCAAATATCCTTGTTAAATAGGAGGCATGGCAAAAAGAAATAATCAGAGGCGATCATATGTTGCAAGACAAATCATAAGTACAGGTCTAGCAGGTGGTGCAATGGTTAAAGGCACTGGACTCTCACTTGGCTGATGGTGCTCAAGTCCCTGACCCTGTGGCTTGAAATTTGTCTATGCCCAAAGTCCCAGGAGAAGAATGGAGAAGAAGAGATTGCAGCATGGCCATCCTCCCTGGGGGTTGATTTCTCAATTTCCTCCTGTCTCTTTGGAGCCCATGTGCCCTATGGCAAAAACCTTAAGAAAAAAAAAGAAAAAGAAAAGAAAAATCAGAAGTACTTTCTATAAACATTCTGGATATAGAAGAATAAATCAATTAGAGCTAAATAAAAATTAAACACTTCACTTGAAGAAAAAGACTTTCATGAATAGTATGCTGCTCTAGGTGTAAACAAATAATTATATCAGCAAATACCCCTTAAAATAAAACATGCATATTTAACAGCAAGGCATGCAAAAATAGTTTTTGAGGGACCAGCAGTTAGCATAACGGCTATGTCACTGGATTCCCACATAGTCCACCGCAGTTCGCGTCTTTCTGGCGAGCGCAAACGCCCTATAGCAAAAACCTCTCCTAATAAAAAAAAAAAAAAAAAAAAAAGAATAACCTCTCCTAATAAAAAAAAAAAAAAAGAATAGTTTTTGAGCTTTAGAACAGTATAAAAAGGAAAGTAAAGGTATATTTGGAGTCATTTAACTAAATGCTACTGTTGACAGGCTACTGTTGACAGAAGCGACTTAACCTTTTTGCATGACAGCTATGTCAGTAGAGTTGAGATGTGTTCATTTTTGTTTAATAAAATTTTACTTACTGCTATTCTCATCACATTTTCTGCATATGTACATGCTTTTGATGTTGATCTAAAGCTAAAATTAGTCATAATGTCACTTAAGTTTAGTAAATATACAAATCTGTTAATTATGATATTTTTGAAATATACCAACATATTATCATAGCTATTTGTTGAAATTCAGAGGAAATATATTCTGAGATACATGAATAATAAGCCAGACTATAATATACAGTTCTATTTACTAATGTGTTTTCTCAGTATTTCAAAAATATTATAGTTTCTAAAGTGTATCCCCCCCCCAAAAAAAATGAAATGATTGTAAGGAAAGATTAACAGTTGAAGTGATATTTGTTTATTCTGCACGCATGGAAAACGAATATTGGGACCACTCTAGGTGATGCAGTCTGTAGTTTACTATATTGAAGTACTGGAAGCCACAAGGTCAACCACTGGTTCAGATCCTCTGTCTGGCCTAAAAAATGCTGGGATCCTAATTAGCTGCAGAGCTAGAAAAAGAGGATGGTATGATGAGATCCTGGCAATGGTGGTTCTCCTCTCACTATCTCTCTCTCTCTTTATCTTTCAGTGCATATGCACTATTTACTAATGTGTTTTCTCAGTATTTCAAAAATATTATAGTTTCTAAAGTGTATCCCCCCCCCCAAAAAAAATGAAATGATTGTAAGGAAAGATTAACAGTTGAAGTGATATTTGTTTATTCTGCACACATGGAAAACTAATATTGGGACCACTCTAGGTGATGCAGTCTGTAGTTTACTATATTGAAGTACTGGAAGCCACAAGGTCAACCACTGGTTCAGATCCTCTGTCTGGCCTAAAAAATGCTGGGATCCTAATTAGCTGTAGAGCTAGAAAAAGAGGATGGTATGATGAGATCCTGGCAATGGTGGTTCTCCTCTCACTATCTCTCTCTCTCTTTATCTTTCAGTGCATATGCACACGTTGTCATAAAAATAATCGCTTTATTTTCATATGATTAATAATAATAATAACAAATAAGAACTTACTATTAAATTCATGAAAGTACAAACTAGGAAGGGTAAGAAAGTGTTTTATAAACAAAGTACTATATAATATTTGAATGAAAAACTACATTATGAGTATAAAATTACTGAATTATTGTACACCTTTCAAATCCTGCTTAAAACCTTTTCTGTGTGTGTATGTACTAAAAAACCAGTACCGGGAACCAGCAGTTAGCGTAATGGCTATGTTGCTGGATTCCCACGTAGTGGACCTCGGTTCGGATCCCGGATATGGTGGCTTAGAACTCACGCTGGGCACTTGTGCATGCGTGCCCAAGGTCCCAAGAGGAGAATGGAGAAGAGATTGTGGCATGACCATCCCCCCTGGGGGGTGATTTCTCGCTTTCTGTCTCTACGTCTCTCTCTGTCTGTCTGGCGAGCGAAAGCGCCTTATAGTGAAAACCTCTCAAAAAAAAATAAATAAATAAAAACAAAAAGAAACAGTACCAATCAATTTGTATTGAGTTCAAACAAATTTTTATGACTTAAAGGATCTAGATTACCTATTGTATTTGTCTGTCTTTCTTTCCTTTTTCCTTTCTTTCTTTTCTTTTCTTTTTTTTTTTTTTTTAATTCTAGCATATTTTGATTTTGGGTGGATATATTTATAATATCAAAATAAACACCAAAATCCGGAGTCCTTCAAATGAAAGAAAAATAAATTATAGCTCATTTTTGCTTTACGTTGTTTTACAAAACAAGAAAATAATTCTTAGAATTGAAGATTAAAAATGCTAGGTCCTGAGAACGTAGAAAACCAGCAAGGTAGGGACCAGCAGTTGTCGTAATGGCTGTCGCTGGATTTTGGGTGGATATATTTATAAAATCAAAATAAACACCAAAATCCGGAGTCCTTCAAATGAAAGAAAAATAAATTATAGCTCATTTTTGCTTTACGTTGTTTTACAAAACAAGAAAATAATTCTTAGAATTGAAGATTAAAAATGCTAGGTCCTGAGAACGTAGAAAACCAGCAAGGTAGGGACCAGCAGTTGTCGTAATGGCTGTCGCTGGACTCCCATGTAGTCGACCACGGTTCAAGTCTTGGACCCAGTGGCTTAAACTCATGCCAGGTGTGTGTGTG
>NW_006159959.1:1877312-1879132 GCF_000334495.1 Tupaia belangeri chinensis
GCCCTATAGCAAAATCCTCTCAAAAAAAAAAAAAGGGAAAAAGAAAATCAGCAAGGCGTAAAGTAGTGTTTTATGCTTACACAGTGTGGTTATGTCATTATGAGTGCGACGTCCTATATTGTTTGTCTTTGAAGGTATGTGTAGTAAGCTAGAGGTACAGATTTGAGGAAACAAATGAGCTAAGTAGACTACAACTAGGTTATGACCTTTTGTATGACACCCTAAATAATCTTGTCTTTGTCTTGAAAGTCTCAAGGAAATAGAAAAAATATTCTAAGCACAAAATTAATATGTTAATATGACCAGGTTAGTTTTTTTTTCTTTTAGTTTTAGTTTTTTAAGATTTGTTCACTTTCATCACAATTTAAAGAAAAGCAAAACATAAACTGAAATAGTCTACCTTGATATTTGTTGCATTTGATGTAGCTAGAGAGAAAATAATATAAATCCCAGTGCAGCTACTGAAACTTTTAGATCGTCATTGAATAACATCTGTTTGATACCAAAGGTGCTAAAATTTACCTCAGATGCTGATATAGTTCAGGCTAGCCATTCACTTGTTTGTGTTAACTGTTCCCTGCATAACGGAAACAGAGGTTTTTATCCAAGATTCTACAGACAATCATATGTTCTTAATGATAACTAAAATTACAATATTAAAAATAAATAACGTGACTGAGCTGCTAGGTGCTAAGGCACAGTGCTAAGTCATTTATCAGTTTATATTCATTTAATTGTTACAAAGAACTCTAAGAAGTAGCTTGGGAAGGTTTAGTCTTTCTGCATAGTACCTATTATACTGGCTGAAATGAAAACACGGTTGACCTTTTCTCAAGATTAAAACATCTGTGTATAATTGGACATTCTGTAGAACAAAATTGCTGCATTTATACCTTTTTCTCCACCTTTCTGTTTTTAATGACATAAGCTGCATGAAATTCCAGCCATCTAGGGAAGCCATGGAAAAGCATCTATATCCCTTCTAGGAGAGTGAAGAAAAGTGAGTAGGAAGACAAGGTGGATTCTCCCTTCTTCCAAAGAAGAACATCAGAATATCGTATTCTTCCTACCCTGGATAAGAAACTGCTAGTAACCAGAGATTTCTGCCATCTCACTTTAATTCTAAACATAGATTTCCATATTTAGCCATATTTTATTATTTCAACATAACTTGCAATCACACAAGCATTCACACATTACATTTTCCCATGGTTTCTAACTCTTTAAAGATGAATGCAAAGTAAATTCTTTGAGGAAAAACAATGCCTGTGGTACCTTGATCCTTGAACTTTATACAAGCCATGGTTTTTCTGATTAGGAATTGTTTTGATTGATAAGACGAGGAAGAAAACACCAATCAGGTATTGGCCAAATCCAGCTTTCTTCTAATAACAACCGAAGAATCATCAATAGTGTGTTTTCCACTCTTCCACATCTCTACTTCTTTATTGCATTTTCTCTTCCTTGACACACAATGAAATAGAGATTGAAATTTAAACTCGAATACAGCAATGAAATAGAAGCATCTTTTAAAATTTGCCTTAAAATCCAAGAAATCATGAAGCAAAGCAAATCATGGGAAAACAAACAAACAAATATTTTTACATCTTCGAATCCTTAGCAACCAACATGACTGGACAGACATTACAAGATGAGGCATTCTGCCTTCAAAAGGTTAATGCTTCAGGATGTCGAACAGAAAAATATATGAATTGATTAAATAAAAATAAACTGATATGTATTAGAAATCAGTTTTCGCCATACTATTAAAACCTGCTCAACCTGGCCTATCTTTTCATCTCCCATTTCTGTAAAACACT
>NW_006159959.1:1879173-1884599 GCF_000334495.1 Tupaia belangeri chinensis
ACTCTTTCAAAAGTAGAGAATATATATTCAAAGGTAGCTCTCACAATAAGGGTCAGAATTCAATTCTAAAAACTTCAAAGCAAGTGGGATACAAAAGTAATTCAAGGGCATAACATTCCCCACAGGAGAGCTAATTAGTTGCTGTGGTCATCCTGAGCATTCCACTGAATACATCTGTCCTCCTCCATGTCCAATAGCCCTCCATCTGCTTTGTCAGCTATATTTTTAAAGGCGCAATAGGAAACATTGAAATCAGCAAATTAAAAGCTCAGGCCTCAAATAAAAATTCGGAGAGCAGAATAAAACAGTAAGAAATGATGAGAAAAATCTCTAACCAATGAAGTTATTAAAACAGTGCATGAGTTAATTATAAAAAAAGTAAGGAACTGATTACATACAGAACGTTTCAGAACAAAATATATTCAAGTTTGAGGCTCTGGATGTGGGATGGGTGGGAAAGGCGGTGGGTTATTATTTTTATTTAGGAAACAACGAACTAATGCAATCGTATGCTGTGTAGGTCTTTAGCTTTGGTGACTACAGTGTCAATCTCACTATTTTAATTGAGGAAGCACCTCCTACAGGGTATGGTCACAGTGCAGTTCTGATTCAATGTACATTTTTGTAAATAATACAAAAGAGAAAAATATCATGCCAAATTCTGGTATTGTATGTGAAATCTCCTTCCAAATAGAGTTCATCCTGCCATCAAAACACTCAGTCCAAATCAATAAGTAAAAAACTCAAGGAAAATATAGTAGAAATGAATTGAAACAGAGTTAAAGCTTAGAGGACAAAATAAATCCTTTCACAATGCTGAGAGCTTTCTATGTGATTTCAATCACAGAAAGCACCTGCATATAACTCACTTTAAATTGTGGCATTTCTGAATTATGGGTCTTTCATACATGTGAAATACTGATAAAAAGAAATGCTTGTGCTTTATTTTATTTTGTTCTCTTTTTAAGAATTCTTCTTAAAATATACTGGAAATGACTAGATATTCTGTTCTTTTGTTGTTGCTTAAACCAACCAGCAATCAACTGACAGTGCACAATATCTATATTTTAAGAAACAGAGAGGAGAATACATGCTTTTCTAGGTATTTTTTGAACTTTCGCAAAAGGGTTGAAACATTCCTGAAAGACACATGGGAGTCTTAGCTGTGATTTATATGGAGTTGATGCATTCATCCAGGTGATGGATTTCCCATAGCTGTCAATTTTAGGGAGGAAGGAGCAAAAAGGTAGGAAATTAAATGGATAAATATTTAATACTATCGTGGTCCAGCAGGTGGCATGGTGGTTAAGATGCTAGACTCCCACATGGTTGACCATTGTTCAAGTCCTGGACCTGGCAGTTTAGTTTCTCTCTCTCTCTCTCTCACACACACATGCACCCTATAGCAAATTTAAAATAACAGTAATGACTAAAATTAAGTAATTAAATATATATATATGAATATCAAACAACTTTCTTTAGTTATATGACTTGTCTAATTATTAGATGATATAATAAGGCATTTGTGAAAGGTTACAGTAAATGGTAGACACCTACAAAGAAAATAAACTGAATTATATACTATACAAAGCGGCAAATACTTTTGAACATACTTACGTTATTGACTATCTCTTAACTAAATATTGATAGAAGTATGATAAAAATTAAAATCTAGATTGCTGTTCAGATTGCCGACATGAGTTTGTCAAATTAAGCCAAGTTGTAATAGAGAGAAGTCCTCACCCTAAGCTTTTGAGGAAACATGATTGTTTCTTACAAATTAAAAAAAATCAATGACTGTAGCTGGAGGGAAAATTCTTTTTTAAAAAATTACTTATTTATCATTGTTATTTTTTTTAATTGGCTATTGGGCATAAACACACCAGAGAGAGAGAAAGTGAGAGAGAGGGAAAGTGAGAAAGCAAGCCACCAACCAGGTCCAGGATTCGAACTAGGGTCAGCCATGTGGGAGACCAGTACCCTAACCACCATGCCACCTCCTAGTCCTGGGAAAAAAATTTTAAAACTAAAAATATTTAAATGATGCACTAAATCAAGAGAATTATATATTTACTCCCATACTATAAATGTGCTATACTTCTATTATCATGAGCAACTAAGAAATGAAGTTCCTTATAATTACAAAATGTTACATTCACACATAAGTGTATGTACAGGCATGTATTTATATATGAGAGTTATTCAAAAGTTCATGGAAAATTATATTATAAAAAACTATGCACAGATTTTAAAAATGTTATACACTAAAATAAATTTGTACTTTAATTTCATTTTTCTAAAAATTTTACTGTTTTTCCTTTTTCTAGTTTGTCAGAGAGTGTGGGCACTCATCAGAGAGAGAGAAAGTAAGAAAACACCCAAAACACCTCCCATGGCTCATGGTCACACATTGCAATTCCTTCTCCTCCATTTCTCCCTCCTTTTGGGATTTTGGGCACTCACTCTCATGTGTTCAGGGTGTTTCTCAAATGCTGGTTCTGGGCCCAACCACCTGGTGGGCCATGTGGGCTCCAACTGCTTTAACCAATAGGCCCATTCTGGGCCACTATGAACTTTCTGAAATAAGCTCATATTCATATGGATATATATAATATATGACACGAACATTTATGTGTGGATGTATTTATGTGTAATTTCATATATTTCAGTACAGGGTGCCTCTGTTGGGATCATATAAAAACTTTCTTGTGGGGACCAGCAGGTGGAGTATTAGTTACGTCACTGGACTCCCATGTAGTTGACTGCAGTTCAAATTTAGGACGCAGCAACTTAAAATTCATGCTGGGCAGGTGTGCATGCATCCCCAAAATCCCAAGAGGAGAATAGAGGAGAAGGGATTACAACATGGCCATCCTCTCTGGGGGTGATTTCTCATTTTCTGTTTCTCCGTCTCTCTGGCAAGTACATGAACACTATAGCAAAAATCTCTTTAAAATGAGAAAACTTTTATTTGTTTTTCTGCACTTGATGGGTATATGTAAATCTGCTTTGTGGTGACCTAGTGCAAAGTGTCTTTTTTTATCAAAATATATCAAGAATGAATAAAAATAAATTGTATTATTTAATTCAATAAATGACACCCCTTCAGCAATGAATTTTGCAGACACACTCACAAAAAATTGTCTTAATATCTCATTGGTTACTAGGATAAGACAGAAATCTCTGCGATGATGGCATTTAGAGAACCAGAATCTAGGTAGTAGGAGATTCTAGACAAGGAGAGGAAAATACTCAAATTCTACTCTAATCGTAATGTTGCCAATAATAATGAACCACAATGTGGTTTTATCATATACGTTCAAGGGCTCTTTCATGGAGATCCTTTTCCAAAACAAATGCGATGTATGTGTGACAATACGTTCCCTGACATGTGATACCGTTTGAAGTGCAGAGATGCTGCAGGATCATCTAGATTTCTACCACTACCAAGTTATATGGCCTTACATCTTTGAACTTCAGTATGCTTTCATCTAAAAACTGGGCACTATTTGCTGATTTTCAGACTGTGAATTCATAGAAGTATGGTCATTGGTAGGTTTGTCTTACTAGGTATTCTGTTGCATGAATATCCTACACATTAATAGATTGCCTTGTGAAATTAAATAATTTTATTAGCATTTCTGTCACAGGCTAAAATTCAAAAAGTGTTTCTGTGACTCATCAAAAGGTGAAGCAAACACGGAGAAATAAAGTTTATTTAGCTGTATTTGAGCCCAGAGAGTAGCTGAGAGCAAACAAGGATGCCACCAACTCCCAGAATGAAAATTTCCATTATGTATATACCATTACACTTCTTGCTTACCCATTATCCATAATATAAATTTATTATTATGCTTATACTTATTTATTTAATTTTATTATTATCATTATGATTATTATTAGAAATTATTGCCTTAAGGCATGTGTGCTCACCAGAGAGAAGCAGAGACAGTGACACGGAAAGTGAGAAATCACTGCCCCCCCAGAGTGGAATGTCCATGTCACAGTCCCTTCTCCCCCATTCTCTTTCTGAGAATGAATCTTGGGCGCACACATACACAGACATACACGTGTGCCTGGTGTGAGTTTTAAGCCACCAGGTCTGGGATTCAGAATGAGATCAGCTATGTGGGAGTATAGCAATGTAACTGCTATGCAATCTGATGGTTCTTATTATTATTTTTAAATTTGACCAGAGAGCCCTTGCTATCCTCTTCATTTCTGGTTACCAGGTGTGTAGTTGGTGCCCTCTCCCCAGTGCTCCCACTATGCCTCAGAAAATTGAGGAAATGGAAGACTTTCTGCTAACAGCCCAGCGAAAGAATGCCAAATCTGTCAAGAACAAGAAAAATAAGGACCACTTGAAGCTTAAAGTTCAATGCGGCAGATAGCTTATACCTTGGTCATCATGGACAAAGAGAAGGCGGAGAAGCTAAAGCAGTCCTGCCCCCAGGTTTGACCATAAAGGAGCTAAAATGAACCAGGTGCTGTTTGAACTACATTAAGCATTTTTGAAATTGAAAAAAAAAAAAAAAAATGACCAGTGAGAGAGAAAGAGAAACAGAAGGGAAATGAAAAAGCAAGTCACCAGTTCCAGGACTTGAGCCTCAGTAGGCCTTGTCAGTCTAGCTCCTCACCCACCATGCCTCCAGTCAGCTCCTACAACATAAATTTAGCTAGTTCAGTATTATTCTACCCTCATGATTTTCTCAAAATGGTCCTGTACACCTTTTTATTTCCCATGGCATTTATGATCCTGTTTTTGTTCTTTTGACAACATTAAATCTATTAACTCAGACTTTTAACACACGTTGATAGATTAAGGGACGCTTAATTTATCTTAATGTATTTTTGTTTTGTTTTGTTTTGGGAGAAGTTTTTGCTATAGGGCGCATGCGCTCACCAGAAAAACAGAGAGAGACAGAGAGACAGAAAGCAAGAAATCAAGAAATCACCCCCCAGGAAGGATGGCCACACTGCAATCCCTTCTCCTCCATTCTCCTCTTGGGATCTTGGGCACGCACGCACACGCTCCTGGCATGAGTTTAAGCCACCAGGTCTGGAACGCCAGGGACATGGCCATTACACCTTCTGCTAGTCCCATTAAAGTATATTCTTTAACTGTATTTTTTAAGGTATGTTGTTTAACAAAGCAATCTAAACATTTGTGAGTATTGGTTGTGTTAATGGTAACATTATTACAATTTTCCCAATTTAAACTGTTACATTGTGTCCCTTAAGTAAACATTCCCATCTTTTTTTTTTTTCTTTTGAGAGGTTTTCGCTTTAGGGCACATGGGCTCAACAGAGAGAGAGAGAGACAGAGACAGAGACAGTGAGAGGGAATTTGAGAAATTATCCCCAAGGGAGGATGACCTTGCCACAATCCCTTCTCCATTCTCCTCCTGAGATCTTGGGCACACACA
>NW_006159959.1:1885253-1896521 GCF_000334495.1 Tupaia belangeri chinensis
TGCTTAAGAGGTAATTTTTAAGTTTATATAAATGTGTTTTGAAAGGCCTTCCAACAATCAAGAAAAACTTTAGCACACCCTCTATTGTGCCCAGTGAAGCACTGTAATCAACAGTAAATGGTCAGGGTAAAGGGGAGCTGTCGGGGGATTTTGGAGAAATCTTGCTACAAATATGTATGGGAAAACTATGTAATTCTTTTATAGTAATATATCGGGGAGTCAGAGGGGGGTCACTTCCCAGCAAGGCTATCACAGTCCCGGAGTGAATAGCAGGCGGCCTTGCCAACATGCTAAGTGACCCAAGCTTGTTCCATGGTCGGGGGGCGTACAGTCGAGGCCTTGCCAGCTCACTGAACCAACCGGAAGCGATGCTCAAAGGTCAAGGGGCTCAGACGGGTCCTGGAGCCCCGCCGGGTCGGACTCCTCTAGCAGAGGGCCTGTATACTCTCCAGAGAGAAACAGAAAAAAAGAAAACCTCCCATGGTGAGTAGTCATTCCATAATCCCTTCTCCTCTATTACTCATTTTGGGATTTTGGTCATGCACACACTCTGATCCTACATGTATGTCAAACCATTGGATCCAGGACTTTACCCATGTGGACAGCCATCGTTCCAGCTGTGGAACCCAGCTGTCTTAAACATCAGGTTACAGTGCCAGCTCTGGTCTTCTGGATTTTCAATACTGACTTATTATAGTCAATATTTTTCTGAGGACAAACTTTTGTTTATTATGATGTTCTTTTTTATAACTAGTTTTTATCTATACTTCCACTGAATTGAATTGAGCCTAGAGTACTCACTGATTAAGACAAATGTATATTTTGGAAAGAAATAATAAGAAATGTCCTAAGTATTATATGTAGTTATGTGCCAAGGTAAATAAGAGCAGTGTGTGTGTGTGTGTGTGTGTGTGTAAAAAGGAGAGAGAGAGAGAATACCCACAAGTGGTAGCGAGACTTTACAATTTGCCTGTGGGCATTACTTTGAATAAATGTTTATTAAGGGTAAACTAGTTCAACTGATACTTGTTTGCATAAGTTGCTCCTAAGGGGTTAGGTGCTTAAAGTCTCCTTCAGGGATATTGCTTTGCATAAGCTGTTTGCATTTAGATTCCCTTTAGGAGATGTTAATTGCTTGAGCTGTCATTAAAGTGTGGAGATTTAGATCCTGTTAAAGTAATACCCTGAGTGGAGCTGCTGAGGTGAATATGAATAAGTCTGAATCCTGGAGGTTTGCTCCTGGAGGAATAGAGCAGGAAGTGGATTGTCACATTTGACCACTAGAAGGTAAACTCCATGCAAGCAGACATTTTGGATTTTCTCAAACAACCTATGGAATCTATATGGTTTATGGAAGGGACTTAGTTATTTGTTAGGTGACTAAATCCTTGGTTGTGAAATTCCCAAAATACCACCAAGGCTCTGATTCTGCAGATGCAAGCACACAAGGATCTTTTTAATTTGGGCTCAAGCCAGGACTCTCAACCGCCACTGACACAGCAGATCAGAGTCAAGAGCCCCCCATGTTAATTGGGCTGAGTTTTTATTTGGCTGTTGGGGGGAGGTCGAGGGGTACTGAGGAATGCACTCAGGTGTCTATACCTTGGCTGTAGATTTCAAGAAGCATAGTCATCTTTTACTGATTGTTGTCAGACTGTTTCAGCTGGGCATGAAAGTTACTTCAGGTCTCTGGCATTTCCTTTGTTTTTTTTTGTTGTTGTTTGTTTGTTTTTTTATCACTGGCTAGCCCCAGTGTGACCTTCTCCTACACGATTGGCTCACCTCCTTGAAATGGTGCCGATTCTCAGCAAGGTGGGTTTTAACAAAATGGAGTTGCCTCATAAGAAAGTGGAGTCACTCTGGTCCTTCAGTGACTGAATGAATGGACTGACGTTTAATAAGAATGTTTATCTCCATGACTACTATCCCTTTATAAAACAGAAAGGTCTTAACCACCAAGGACTTCATACTCTAAAATTCTATATACCTGAAGGACAGATTAGATCTATACTTGATGCCTCTGACCTTATGTGCTGGTGATAAATATACCCCTGTTTCGCTGTTCTTGTCTTTCTCTTTTTTCTCTGGTATCTGTTAGGGTAATGGTTAAGTTTATGTACCAGCGTGGGCCACGGTACCCAGTTGAACAAAAATGTCTATGTGTTGTTAAAAAAAAGTTTTGGGGTGTGATTAACATTTAAATCAGTAAACTTTTAGTAAAACAGAGTTCCCTTCCTAGTATGGTGAGCTTAATCCCATTTAGTTGAAAAACTTCAGAAAACACTGACATCATTGAAGTAGTTTGTTAACGGATGGGAAAGTGTTGAGCTGCGTTGTGAAGTCCTTGGTTCTTAGGGTTCAGATCACTAAAATTAGAGATCTGTCCCTAGGCGCAAAATGAAACCACAACCACGAATGAAGTAGGTAGAAAGGAAGATTTAATAGGAAGAAAGGAAAGGAAAGAGAGTACACCCAAAAGGCTTTTGGTCAGAAAGATTGCCAGGTGGCAACCGCGCTTGGTACTAGTTAACCATTATTTTTATTACTAGAGGTCATGAATATTCATTAGTGGGAGTCCTCTTATGCTGCCTATGTCCTTCCTTTAAATTAGAATCCACAAGTTCTTTTCCTGCACAGGTAAAGAATGAGGAACTTGATCACCTAATTGCTCATGGTGCCCAATGCGAGCCAGGTTGCCCCAATTAGACTGCCCAATTAGTCTATTGCCCTAATAGGAATTGGGGCATTGACCAATAATGCTTGCTTAGGTCTTTTTGATAAGAGAAACAAATCTACAAACCATCTCTGTGTGCTTTCCTCAGGCCTCAAAGAAGGAAGATGGTGGCAAATTGCCTCGCCCTCCTGGTGCCTGGAGCTGGATGAGCCTTTCACTTTTCTCTTAGGGTTGCCTGCTCACAACTAACTAACTGCCTATCACAAGTTCTGCCTTCAGACTGCTGGATTCAAGACTGCGACGTGAGAAGGTCTTCCATTTCATTTGCAGTCCAAGGACTCCCTAATATTCTGGGCGTGTTCACACACCCAAGGTTCAGGCTGGCTGAGGATGGAGTGAATCACAGTGCGAAGACCCTATGGTGGGGTCTTCATCTTTCCCCTATCTTGCTGCCTCTTTATTCATGAAAGAACTAAATTTAAAATAAGTTTTTAAGATAGATGATGCTCAGATCACACTCCATACCAATGAAGTCAGCATGGCTAGGGGTGGGAGCCAGTATCAGTACTTTTTTTTTCAAAGATTTCCACATGATTACAATAAGCAGAAAAATTTGGAAACTATGTCTTGAAAGCTAAAATACCTCATACCAGTCCTTAAGCTAGTTTTTATTTCCTACACTTACCATATTTTTAATAATCTAGTATTGAGACAGGAGAAAGCTAAGAAATGGAAGCAGGTAAGGGGCCTAGAGCATTTGCCCATGTGGCTAGAGAATGCTAAAACCTGATCAGGGGAGAAAATTCCCCACCCTGGTTAAGTGGTAGGAGATTAATGGGGTGGTGTCTAGCTGATTAAGCCACGTTTGACATAGACAATGAGATGAATCAGTGGGTCCAACCAATTTGATAGAGCCAATGAAGTGAAAATAATTGGTGGGTCCAGCCAATGCTCTACCAGTACAACCTACATGAAAAATTATAAACCTTGGCAGAACATAAATGTCAGGGCTTTTTAACCACTCTTTCTTTCTGCTGAGGTCCACTCCAACCTCTCAGAAGTGTACTTTCATTTATTACTTAATAAACAATCTTTTCCTTTCATTACTGGCATGTTTCATTCAATTCTTTGTTGGAAATCCCAAGAACCTGTATATCATCATAGAAGCAATCCCATGACAGTACCTGATTTCACTCCATAATGACGCAGGTGTCTGTGGTGGTCAGACTCAACACTTGTGTGGATTCTGTCTGACGCTCATGAAGAATTAGAAATGTGGACAAGTGGAGAGGATAGTAAGCAAAGTTTATTAGGGAAGAGTACAAGCTTCCAGGGAAGTAGAAGGGGGAGCCTGAATAGGTCAGCCACCTAGTGAGAGCTAATCATTGAATATTGGTAAGGGCAGTAAATGATTTCTATTAGAAGTTTCATTATAGTGACTCCACCTTGTCTCATAGTCTCCATCCTGTGGGCTCTTTACCCTATCTACCTAATCAGAGATCTCACTCTTATCTCAGTAATACTAGTTCACTGGAAATTTTAAAGGAAAACATGTAAAGAATATTATAAGAGTAAAGGAAGTATAACTGTAATTATTGATCTTCTAAACGTTAAATTTGTCCATCGAAATATTTTATATTATTGAATTCTTGGACTGTCCTAGCCCCAATATGTAGCATTATATTTTTGACATGATACTGTAATTGATTATCTTTCATGTACTATTTTTCCTACCTTATGGCTGCTTTGTGGTCAACATCAAAGCTTGAGCAGTCACTTGGGCCATAAAGATCTATGACATTTGTTAGGGTGCATAACAAGATCAAAGGTACTTTTATCTCTGATAATGGCAAAGATCCTCTACTAGCTCTGCACTTGGCTTTAATGAAATTGATTCATATCAACATATAAACAACATTTTATTGAGGCTTCCTTAATCCTTCAACTAAATGGGGCTTTTATGTTGTGTAACTCAAAAGAAACCTTTAGGCAGATGAAGAAACTATATTGAAATCTTTAGAATCTTTTTCATCCCAGTTTTATAATGGGGAGTATGGATATGGACTCCAGCGTAAAAGAGTTTCTGAGAGTTGGGCATTGTGGAGACTTTATCCTTATATTTAAAAATGATTAAGTCATTATAATCAGTGTTTGCCTTGTTATGTGATGACATAAAGAATTTTGAATAGGTTCGTTAGACTGTAAGAAGTCATCAATCCGATATTTTAGTGATCGAATTCTATGACAAAAATGACATTAAAACCCTCTATATTAAACTCGATATTTTACTATCATTAGTGACCTGTAACTCTTATTAAGATATAATTTGCTTTTCTTTAACTGCCTTAGGACCTAGAATAGCTATTAGTGAATATCTCAGTACTGAAATCCATCCCCAGTATTGATCTGCTGTTGGCAAGTTCACTTTTCTAACAGAACAGATCATCAGGGTTTTATGTTAATGTTCATCACGAGGAATAGCTCCAACATTTTGAATATGTGTAAGAAATCTTCAAAAAATGCATGGAAAATGTGTATTAGGAAAAAACTATGCCTGGTTTTTAAAATTTTGTGCACCAAATTAAACTTATACTTTAATTCAATTTCCCATCATTTTTATGAAGCCCCTTCATACTGCTTTAGCAAAATCTCCTGTTCCAGTAAATTAAATGGTATAAATGTCAATGACATTTCAGTGACTGTGTTTGCAACTCAACTGGTATAAATGTTGCTGAAATAAAATAATTTTAAAAGGATAAAGAGAACCTAAATGCCCTAATAGGAATTGGGGCATTGACCAATAATGCTTGCTTAGGTCTTTTTGATAAGAGAAACAAATCTACAAACCATCTCTGTGTGCTTTCCTCAGGCCTCAAAGAAGGAAGATGGTGGCAAATTGCCTCGCCCTCCTGGTGCCTGGAGCTGGATGAGCCTTTCACTTTTCTCTTAGGGTTGCCCGCTCACAACTAACTAACTGCCTATCACAAGTTCTGCCTTCAGACTGCTGGATTCAAGACTGCGACGTGAGAAGGTCTTCCATTTCATTTGCAGTCCAAGGACTCCCTAATATTCTGGGCGTGTTCACACACCCAAGGTTCAGGCTGGCTGAGGATGGAGTGAATCACAGTGCGAAGACCCTATGGTGGGGTCTTCATCTTTCCCCTATCTTGCTGCCTCTTTATTCATGAAAGAACTAAATTTAAAATAAGTTTTTAAGATAGATGATGCTCAGATCACACTCCATACCAATGAAGTCAGCATGGCTAGGGGTGGGAGCCAGTATCAGTACTTTTTTTTTCAAAGATTTCCACATGATTACAATAAGCAGAAAAATTTGGAAACTATGTCTTGAAAGCTAAAATACCTCATACCAGTCCTTAAGCTAGTTTTTATTTCCTACACTTACCATATTTTTAATAATCTAGTATTGAGACAGGAGAAAGCTAAGAAATGGAAGCAGGTAAGGGGCCTAGAGCATTTGCCCATGTGGCTAGAGAATGCTAAAACCTGATCAGGGGAGAAAATTCCCCACCCTGGTTAAGTGGTAGGAGATTAATGGGGTGGTGTCTAGCTGATTAAGCCACGTTTGACATAGACAATGAGATGAATCAGTGGGTCCAACCAATTTGATAGAGCCAATGAAGTGAAAATAATTGGTGGGTCCAGCCAATGCTCTACCAGTACAACCTACATGAAAAATTATAAACCTTGGCAGAACATAAATGTCAGGGCTTTTTAACCACTCTTTCTTTCTGCTGAGGTCCACTCCAACCTCTCAGAAGTGTACTTTCATTTATTACTTAATAAACAATCTTTTCCTTTCATTACTGGCATGTTTCATTCAATTCTTTGTTGGAAATCCCAAGAACCTGTATATCATCATAGAAGCAATCCCATGACAGTACCTGATTTCACTCCATAATGACGCAGGTGTCTGTGGTGGTCAGACTCAACACTTGTGTGGATTCTGTCTGACGCTCATGAAGAATTAGAAATGTGGACAAGTGGAGAGGATAGTAAGCAAAGTTTATTAGGGAAGAGTACAAGCTTCCAGGGAAGTAGAAGGGGGAGCCTGAATAGGTCAGCCACCTAGTGAGAGCTAATCATTGAATATTGGTAAGGGCAGTAAATGATTTCTATTAGAAGTTTCATTATAGTGACTCCACCTTGTCTCATAGTCTCCATCCTGTGGGCTCTTTACCCTATCTACCTAATCAGAGATCTCACTCTTATCTCAGTAATACTAGTTCACTGGAAATTTTAAAGGAAAACATGTAAAGAATATTATAAGAGTAAAGGAAGTATAACTGTAATTATTGATCTTCTAAACGTTAAATTTGTCCATCGAAATATTTTATATTATTGAATTCTTGGACTGTCCTAGCCCCAATATGTAGCATTATATTTTTGACATGATACTGTAATTGATTATCTTTCATGTACTATTTTTCCTACCTTATGGCTGCTTTGTGGTCAACATCAAAGCTTGAGCAGTCACTTGGGCCATAAAGATCTATGACATTTGTTAGGGTGCATAACAAGATCAAAGGTACTTTTATCTCTGATAATGGCAAAGATCCTCTACTAGCTCTGCACTTGGCTTTAATGAAATTGATTCATATCAACATATAAACAACATTTTATTGAGGCTTCCTTAATCCTTCAACTAAATGGGGCTTTTATGTTGTGTAACTCAAAAGAAACCTTTAGGCAGATGAAGAAACTATATTGAAATCTTTAGAATCTTTTTCATCCCAGTTTTATAATGGGGAGTATGGATATGGACTCCAGCGTAAAAGAGTTTCTGAGAGTTGGGCATTGTGGAGACTTTATCCTTATATTTAAAAATGATTAAGTCATTATAATCAGTGTTTGCCTTGTTATGTGATGACATAAAGAATTTTGAATAGGTTCGTTAGACTGTAAGAAGTCATCAATCCGATATTTTAGTGATCGAATTCTATGACAAAAATGACATTAAAACCCTCTATATTAAACTCGATATTTTACTATCATTAGTGACCTGTAACTCTTATTAAGATATAATTTGCTTTTCTTTAACTGCCTTAGGACCTAGAATAGCTATTAGTGAATATCTCAGTACTGAAATCCATCCCCAGTATTGATCTGCTGTTGGCAAGTTCACTTTTCTAACAGAACAGATCATCAGGGTTTTATGTTAATGTTCATCACGAGGAATAGCTCCAACATTTTGAATATGTGTAAGAAATCTTCAAAAAATGCATGGAAAATGTGTATTAGGAAAAAACTATGCCTGGTTTTTAAAATTTTGTGCACCAAATTAAACTTATACTTTAATTCAATTTCCCATCATTTTTATGAAGCCCCTTCATACTGCTTTAGCAAAATCTCCTGTTCCAGTAAATTAAATGGTATAAATGTCAATGACATTTCAGTGACTGTGTTTGCAACTCAACTGGTATAAATGTTGCTGAAATAAAATAATTTTAAAAGGATAAAGAGAACCTAAACCTTTCTAACACTCCCATGAATATTAAACCATTCAACCTGTTCACTGGGAAAATTTAGAGATTATTCAAATATGTATACATTTTCTATTTGCCATTTCTACTTACAAGTGATTTTAATTTCATGCAATCACTGGTTATTGTGAAATGATATTTCAATAATGTGACCTTTGCTGTTTTCTTTCTGAACAAACATATTTTTAACAGGGATTAGAGAGACAAGAACCTAAAATAACAAGAATTTATGAGAAAAGAATATGCCAATACTTTACTCTTTATAGAATGTAAGATAAATATTCAGAACTTGGTATCTTAGAAATCTTTTCTTTACAAACTTTCTTTAGTTTTCAAATCACTAGCATAAAAAAAAACATTCTAGCACAAATTCAATCTCCTCTTACAGAAAGGCTTTTCTGATAAAGTCTCTCTATACTCTTGCGAATAACCCATTATGACTACTATTACCTAAGGAAGCTAGAGAAGCTAATTACGCTACAAAAATAATACTTTGTGCTAATAAGGTGACCATTAGTTCTCAAACTCTGAATTTAGCACTTTCTACTAGTCTGAATTATCTTTCAAAAATATTATGTAGTACATTTATTATTATGATTGGATAGTTGAAGGAAATCAAGATTTTAAGTATATGCATTTATGCCTAAAGTCACACAGATACATTTTCCTTCTGAGACTTGAACTTAGACTGACTCTAGGTTGCTCATATAAACCACTGTACCTAAAAGAAGAGTAAGGACGAAAACTCAGCACAATAGTTAGAAGAAAAAACATTTTTTATTTTTATCTAGTTAAATAGCTTGGTGGTTTTGTTGACTAGGCAAGTCATGTATATGTTTTATAAAATAGATTACCATAGAGAAGTAATTAATATATATCAATGGTTAGCAAAATATGGCCCTAGGGAAAAATCTGGCCTGTTGCCTGTTTTCATAAATCCTATTTTACTGGAACACAGCCACATTTATTACTTTAAGTATTGTCTATGGCTGCATTTTCGTCACAAGGGTAGAATTTAGTATTTGTAGCAGAGAACATATGGTTCACAGATCCTAAAATATCTGCTATCTGTCCCTATACCGAAAAATGTTTGCAAACATTTGATACAGATTATTATTTATGGTGAACTACAAGACTTTGAAGACTATTTTAGCTCTTATAATAAATTGTGAATCTGAAAGACATCTTTCTAAAATATTGATGATTAAAACAAATACTGTCATTTTAAAGGATAGACTGATTATATATCTTATCATCTTATAGAAAACAATATTGTAAAGAAAAAAGGAGTCAAAATGTAAGAAATACACAGAAGTTTGTCTTTTTTAAAAAGAATTATTTAGTTAATTTTATTTATGCATTCCTTAATCTAATTTTACCAGACACACACACACACACACACACACAGAGAGAGAGAGAGAGAGAGAGAGAGAGAGAGAGAAAGTGAGAAAGCAAGCCACTTGGTCCAGGATTTTAACTGTAACTGGCCATGTGGGAGTGTCCAGAGCCTCAACCATTACATCACCTGCTGGTCCCCAGAGATTTGTCTTTAAAATACTGTGTTATTTTTCAGAATTTATGCTTACTTCATTATGGGATATTTTCCCCATGTAGATTGGAATTTAAAACCTCTGTAAGGGCAGATAGTACTGTTCTTATTTATCATTTTATCGATATCAATTGATGAGCACTTAGAACATAATAGATACTGATCTATTTGTTTGATGATTTAATACATTTATTTAAAATGTCATATTCCACTCTATCCAGATGTAGGATTAATACAGGATTAAAACATATACAAAAGATTAGCCACTATCAATGTGGTTACTAAAAAAAAAAGAACAGGCCAGGATAGAACTTAGTGGTTACATCGCTGGACTCCCGCATTGTCAACTGAGTTAGAGCCCTAGAGTCAGTGACTTGAAAACTATGCCAGGCACATGCGCGTGTGTGCCCAAGACCCTGACAGGAGAATGAGAAATTGATTGCGGTTTGGCCATCCTCACTGGGGGATACTTTTACTTTCCCCTCTCACTGTCTCTGTCGCTTTCTCTGAGAAGTACATATGCCCTGAGGCAAAAAACGCCTCAAAAAAAACACCATTCTAAATTAGTATAGAAATTTTAAGAAGTAATTTTATCACTATAAGTAGTATTCAAAAAATTTATGAAAAATATGCATTATATAAAAAAATTATGCAAGGTTGTAAAGCTTTTGCACCAAATAAATTTGTGCTTTAATTTGTCTCCATGAACTTTCTGAAGTACCCACATATATACAGCTGATACTATCTATAGTTAAAAAGAAGATTTAAAGAAAGGAAACCCTGTGAAGAGTTCCGTTTGGAGTAGTAGATTAAACAAACACAAATATAAAGGTAAAGAATAATAGACACAAGGACAGAACCAGATGAAGAAAGCCGTGAAAGATAAAACGTTCTACTTGAAATTCAATCGCAAAGTCATATCTTTATTGTACATATAAAATGTAGAGACGGCACTATTATTCAAGGAGTTCACTGAGCCATCTCAGATAATTAAGCATATGTATCTTTACAAAACAAAGGGTTATTTTTACCTATAGTCACAAAAGATACGGTCATACTAAGGAATCCTCTATAACATCAGGCCTCTCAGAAAATACCAAAATCATAAAATCCCTCATTTTATTGAACTTACATCAAGAATATACACATGTATCTGCTCGCTTGCACAGATAGGCAAATTAGTTTAGAGGACCAGCTGGTGGCTTAGCAGTTAGGGTAGCTGAATCCCATATAGCCTATAGTATGTTTCAAATTCCAGTCCCGGGGCTTAAAAAGTATGCTGGGCATCTGTGAGCCCCCAAAATCCAGAAGGGAGAATGAGGGAAAAGGGATGTTTATTTTCTCTCTCTGATGAGCATATGTACTATATAGCAAAAAAATTAAATTAAATTAAAAATTAGAAATTAGAAGCCTTTTTAGTAAACAGTAAATCAAAAATTCAGATTAATAGTACACATAAACTTGACTTAAAAAAAGAGTGTAAGAGGGAGCCAGCAGTTAGCGTAATGGCTATGTTGCTGGACTCCCACGTAGTCGACCTC
>NW_006159959.1:1896594-1914530 GCF_000334495.1 Tupaia belangeri chinensis
AGAATGGAGGAGAAGGGATTGCAGCGTGACCATCCCCTCTGGGGGGTGATTTCTCGCTTTCTGTCTGTATGTCTCTCTCTGTCTGTCTGGCGAGCGCATACACCCTATAGAGAAAACCTCTCAAAAAAAAAAAAAAGAAACAGTGTAAGATAACATTAATGTCATTTTAGTTTTCCTTCTTTTTCTTCTAATATGTCAGAAGACATGTCTTTAGCTGGGGATGAAGGGTATGTGAGAACACACCCTCCGTGGGGCGTGTTCACTTAGCAATTCCTTCTCCTGAAAGGAAAAATAAAAGACATCCAGCGTGTTCTTCAAGCCACCAGGTCTGAGGCTTAATACAGGCAGTCAGCCCTGCAGGATACAGCCACCTTCACCAGCATGCCCACCAGCTGGCCCCATAATTCCTTCAATTTTCTACTGTGTTTTGACTAGGAGAAAACTTTTTCATTAGCCCAGACTCATTTTTTTTTTTAAAGTCATTTATTTAGGAATGATTCAAAAAAATAAGGGCTGCTTCAGTTATTACTTGGCTACTCATTTATCTATAGTTTAACTAAGGTGAATCTGTTATGCAGGAGATATATAATCAGGTCTCAGCCAGTTGTAAAAATATTAGAAAACTGAGGAGACCTGTTTATATTTGTTGTAGTAGAAAAAAAAAAAAAAAAAAAAAAAAGGCTAGACAGCGGCACAGAGGGCCCAGTGGTAAAACCAAAGCTCTGTAAGGGAATCCTACATGAGAAGTTTCCTTGTTCAAGATCTCTTAAGGACACTGTGCAAGTGTGTGCCCATGAACCAGTGCTAGTTGAAGCCTGGGTTGAACCCTGGGACCCTTTCTGGGATTCTCTTTCTACTCATGTCTCTCTCATTCTTGGAAGAAATGAGTAAATAAACATAAAACTTAAAATGAGCCATTTCTCATTATGCAGTACAGTTGCATATCTACATTGCTGAGCAACTAAACTCCCCCAATTTTTCATCTTATAAAACTGAACATTTTAAAGGGTAATTTTCTTCTTGAGGAAAGAAAGAAAGGCAAAGAGAGGAACGTTAAAATAACATATATGCTATTGATTTGTTTTGCACGTGGGTCACTGAGAGACAAAACCCTCTATAGCATTGAATAACAACATCATAAGCTCCAAAGAAAATTCATCCATTTGTTTGAAGAGCCAGTCAATTCCCAGGATAACCATATTTTGTTATAAAGTTTTCTCTATGCTTCCCTGCTACTGCCTTTTCTGTAATGAAACATTTCCTTTCGAACATCTAAATTTTGTCACATATAAGTATTAACATTCTGTATCTCATATATATATTTCACCAAAAACAATACAGATTGATCCTATTTATAAGTCATGTGACTCTGCTACTGCAATGCCTAATTTAAATGGAAATACTGCATTTTTTGGTGGAAAGACATATTACAGTAGGCATAGATAGCAGTTAGATCAGAAAAAAATACTAAAGTGAAATATTTAAACTTACATAGACCTTGTTTTATGTGTAGAATTTTCCTAGTTCTTATTTGAGAAAAAAACAGTTTTTGTTCTCTTTCTAACGTACTACCATTTTTATTTGCAATTTAAAAACAATACCAACAACTGGGAAATTGATTGAGGACATAGGAAAGTTTAAAACATACACCTTGTTAAAAAATTTTGTATTCATAGCCTACAACTTTTAATTTTATTTATTTGCTAAAAAACAATCAAATAACTTTATCCTCAAGACAAATAGCAAACAACAGTAAGTGTGTGTATACTGTCAAGGGAAACTATGGAGGAATAACTTCAAAGTGCTAGACAAAGCAAACCAGATTTCATCATATTTTAAAGATATTGTAAATGACATATACCAAAGTTCATTGATTTTAGATAAAGAAAACACATAGTAATTTCAGCTTTTTAAAAGCTGTTCGAATTTTATGGTCTACTATATATCTTGGTGTCCAAATCTTTTTTCTTTGAATTTAAGTCTGAAAACTCAGGAAAAAAAAAAAAAGAACAGGAAGGCAAACCATTACACAATTAGCATTTCTCTCAAAGGCATGTCATTCTGATTCAAACACAATTTATCCCTATTCCTTAGCCCTCTTACATAACTCATCACATTGATCACAGTCATTAGCACTGATTTTAGGAAAGTTATTTTTATAACCTTTGCCTTTATTTTCTCCAAGACAAGATTTTATGTATTTTTAGAAGCATTTATGTAAGTAGCATATTGCTTATCTTGTATTGGTTTGACTTGAAATATTTTGTCCATTTTGTACACTTCTATTTTTGTAAGGAAGGCATTCATGAACTGTACTTTAAATTAATACTATTAACTGTTTACACAAACTGCAATACACAAATCCTAGGCAGCATGCTAAGAGCTTGATGCCCCAGAAGTATGTCCACTATTAAAATCTATATAGCTATATTATTAGATATTAACACAATATTACTCTAATGAAGTTATGTGGATTATCTCAGAAAACTGAAAAAGAAAGATACTCTAATTTTTGCTGAATCATATAAAATACCAGACTTTCTCTTTTCAAATACATTTTTTTTTTGGCCTGTTAGGGGACATTTCTCCATGGTTGAGAGTATTTTGCTACTCTTTGAGATTGCACTTCAAAGTAGGAGAAATGCAGAAGAATGAGTACAAGCATAGTTTTGAGGGTTGGAGTGACTGCAGTTAGAGTCTAGGCTATGCCACTGAATATTTTGGGTTTATATTACTTGACAGTTTTTAACCTCATGTTCTTCATCTATTAAATAACATCAATGTGATTATTAGATGAACTGAAACTTATAAAACTATTAATTAATGATGCCAATAAACAGTAAATGAAATATTATTTATGATTTCTTAGAACACCTACTCTGCCATGATATTAACCCCCAAATTCACTTAAACTTATGACTTACGTAATAGAGGAAAAATATTAAACAATAAACCAATTTATAACTAGCCTTCATTTATCTTCTTTTGAATTAACACTAAAAGAGGTGGAGTACTATTTTCCATTTATGAATGTAGGTATAGATACAGGGGTTAATGTACTCAAACGGGATAATTCAGCTGTGGTATTTATTTGACTTTTGAGAGCAATATTAATTTATTTACCTCTACCTTTTTTTGGAGTTGCATGGTGCTGGGTGCCTTTTAGTTTCTTAATATAGTTTGAGTGTTGAACAAAAAAGTAGATAAAAAAACTGTTTAAATAAATGACTTCTGGCTTAGACATGGTGCATGTGGTAGAGCACTGCTGTATGGGAGGGCCCTAGGTTCAGATCCTGGGTTTACCTAACATGCTGGGCACACCCATTATCCTAATTGGCTAGAGGGGTGGAAGGAAGACTGCAGCAATGATAACACTGTTGGGGGTAGCTCTCTCTCAGAAAATAAATAAATGTAATTTTAAAAAAGAATAACTTTCAAGGGCTGGAGATGAGAGTGCAGCAATAAAACCTGATGCTCTCGAAGGCATCCCACAAGGAAGTTTCCAGGTTCATATCCGAAGATCTACCTGAGTACATTGGGAGCAGAGCATGTATGCCCATGGTACAGGGCTGGCTGAGGCTGGGGGCTGACTGGAACATCAAGATCTTATTGCGGGTGCTCTCTCTATCTCTCTCCTCCTCATATAAGAAATAAATAAACTTAAAAATGACTTCCCGATATCATCTTTACTAAAACCAGAAACAAAATGACATTTCCAAGCAGTAGTTGTAGAGTTAGACTGCCCAAATTCAAATCCAAGTTCTTCAACTTACTCATCCTGTGTTTCTAGCTGAATACTCACTGTTATGTTCATCAGCTTTTTCTCTGCAATAAATGACCCGGAAATCTCAATGGTTCACAAACACGAATCTTCATTTCATACATTGCAGATAGTGATGCCTCTTTGTTCAACCGGTATCAACTATACTGGACTCCAGAACTGGCTTTGTATGCAGGTCTGTTCCACACACATTTATTTCTAGAACTAAGTCTGTATACTGGAATCTGAGAGGACCACAAAAAAAATAAATAAATAAAATAAAGCTGCTTATAGTTTCTCTTATTTTCCACAAAGTGCTAGTTTAAAAAAAAAAAAAAATCAGCCCAAAGTCTGTAGGTATAGAAACATTCATAATCTCCTTATTCGGAGGTAATGAAAGGTCCCGGGTTGATGAGTGTGAATATCTACTTATATTATAAGGAAGAGGTTGAATGGTCTGTCTCCATCTCTGCTTTGTGATTTTTTTTCTTCCTGATTATGTAACAAAAATATGGAATTAATAGGATTATTACAAACTAAATAAGATATTATACTTTCAGTGTATAACAAAGTGATTAAGCGAACTAAATAAGATATTATACTTTCAGTGTATAGCAAAGTGATTATGCGAACTAAATAAGATATTATACTTTCAGTGTATAGAAAATTCCCATTAATGTTATACTTTATTGTTCAATAGCCTCAGTGTATCACGTTCTTTTCCAGTAGCTCATATCATGACTGACCAGAATCTAAAATTTGGGGCATGAAGTACACAGTCTCTGGCCTGACCCCTATGATCCCTGTTTTTGGACATGCATATCCTTGTGCAATTACTTTGTTTTATTGAGGCTTGTGCAATATACATGTTGAGAGGAGTCATGATCAAAAATAGATTGAAATTTCTTTGCCTACCTTACAAAAGAGGATATCCAAGTTTCTAGTAATATAACTGCAAAAAAATGCATATTTCATATTTAATCTTTACCAAATTCATTTATAAAGTTTTTCCACATAAATTCTGTCGTGGGGAAATAGTATTTAATTTAACATGCCCCAAAGGCACATGTTATAATAAATAGTATATAATATACTATGCATCATAACCACATCTGTTTTGCACATTTAGGAAAGCAAAATATTTTAAATCCCAAGAGTTTTAATAAGAAAGACCAAAATTGATAAAAGTATATTCACTAGCAATTGCTTCTATCCAGTCACATTGAACAAATTGCCCCTCATTCCACAATTACCTTTCTTGCACATTTTCTATGATTTATAGATTTTTTTAGTGAGTAACATAATCTTAGAATTCACTTTGTCTAAACTCACAGATAGATGATGATCTAACTTCAGCTTGAATATTAAAATATCCAAGATTCATTGTTAGGAATGGTTAGTTTTTATACTGGAACCCCACTTAAATTTGTTTTAGGATAAACTTTATAGACTGAAAATTAAAGCTTTCTTTACATTTTATACCATTGTAGAGGCATTTCTAAGTTAACTCTTCTTGTAGAAAATACTTATTTTGTAAAATAGGATATAATGATCACACTGTTCGAATGAGTAAAGTTTCTTTTTTTTTTAAGGTTTCAATTTAGTATTTATTGTACACACACTGTAGGCAACTGCTGAGCCCTCAAAATACCAGCTGGGTAACACACAATCACTTTCATGGACTGTAGAGATATTCCAACGGTATAAAACAATTTTGTGGAAACATGTAGGAGAGAACAGTAATTTGGGCAAAGGGAAAAATAAAACACTAAAGGGTTATGGATATTTTGCATAAGCAAAAGTTCAGAGGAATGAAAATATGGTCAACTTTAAAAATCTCACATTTCACCTCATAACCTTAGTAGCCCTAAGTCGTCATGCCTTCAGCCATCTTTTTACCCCTTCCTCCATTTCTATTTTTGTCAAGTGATACTTGTAGCTCCTTCAATTCCTTCTAGGGTAGTTCATCTGTCTTCCTATCCCCTACAAATGAGCTTTTCTGGGGGACCATTTTAGCTATTTCAAAAGCATGAAAGATCCAACAGATCCAGTAATTTTATTCATAGAAATTGATACCAAGGGCAATAGGGATTCCTTCAAAATTTTAAATTGTTACTCCTATTTGCATAAAAATTTTAAACATAATGCTTAGCAATTGAGAACTGTTGGTACTTTAAAGTAATTATAAAAAGGTATTAAACCATTAAAATTTGTGTTTTAAGGAATATTTTAATAACAAGGTAAATAACATGCTTATATAATATGTAATTTTATGTCACAGCGGCTACAGCAAACATCCTGTTCACTGGGTAAAAAGGAGTTTGGTTAATGTGTATACTTTAGTGCAATTCAAAAAATACTGTAATTATTCATTTCAGAACTCCAGCATTTGAATAGATACCAGTGTTCTTTTCTTTTATCATATAGGAAAGGAAAATTCCTTTGAACATCATTTGAAGCCTGCATGATTTTCCATCACTATACTCCTACAGATCACTCTGTAGAGTCTTCAAAATTCAAAAAATACTGGAAATCTTTAATTCGGCCTTCTGAAGAAGACATTCCAGCTTGCATGATCTCATCAACAAGGAGAATGTTGGCGCTCACAGTGCAAGAGTGAAGAAGCTGTTTCTTTACACAGTAGTTATCCCATAGGCCTACTTCAGCTGCTACCGCTGGCTCATCTGTGTTCAAATCTATGCCCACAAGTTAAACTGATCTCAATGTTCTGCTTGAATTTTAACTAATGTTTCCTGAAGATCAAAACCGGAATTCTGAGCAAGAACCCTAGGATTAATGAGTAATGCATCTGCAAATGATTGGACTCAAAGCTGGGCCCTGCCCTTTATAGTCGTTTGTATTTAATCAGGGCCTCTGCCATGGCCATTCCTACTGCACCAGCACCCGGAACCACATAACCATAGTCAATAGCATTTTTGGCAGCTCTTAAGCCATCTTTTATTTCATCTTTGATTTGAGTGAATGTGTGCTTGGTTGGTCCTTTGACCGATAATGTGATATAACGAGGATTGTTACATTTCTAAATAAAGGTGAACTTCTTTTCCAATGTGTACTCATACACAAGTCCTACATGTCCCAAGCAATCAGAATTTAAGTCATCAAAAGAATTTAGAGTTATCCCATCACAAGCAGGAGTCAGCCGCTCCATATTTCTCCTTTTAACTCTGTGCAAAGCTACGATGCCTTCTTTGGCAAGACCATCTAAGGAAAAGAAGTCAATTCCCTTTTGACTGATAACAAATCCTTTGTCTAAATCACCACAGACTTTCTTTTACAGTTCTTTTATCTTTTTTACTCTATTTCCAATTAATTTTCTTTTAGCTTTTACTAGTTTGTCTCTCTATTCTGCACTCTTATGTAAAAAATAAGCCAGAAGTCCTTTGTTCTTTCAAATTCTAATGTCACATTACATGTGAGGATGCACGCATCTTCTACTATTTTCTTCATGTTTCATGGTCCAAAACAAGCCCTCTGATTAAGTTTGTATCAGTTTCAGATTTACGTTTCATCTCCATGATCTCAACCAGGAAGAGGTCAATAGGTTCATCTTGTTTTTTTAATGGCCAAAATGGAGAAAATGGTTTCCACTACAGCCTCTGTTAAGACATCTGTAAGTTCAACATGAACTTTAATATGAAGAGATGTTCTGGTCACATCTTCAAGTGTTTCCCTTCCATTTCTCTGCTTACTTTGACTTGTTCCAGAAACTGAAGGGCCTTTTCCTTTTTGCAGCTTCAAATCCTTCGGTGATTATTCTGGGAGATAGATCTTCAGAAATGTAGAGATCCGCCTTTTGAGCAGCTCTCCAATGGTGAGGACATTGGAAGTAGTACTGTCACCAGTTATGTTATCCTGAGCTATTGCTACTTTTGCTGTTAAGGAGGCTGTTGGGTGTAAGTTTGAGTATTTAGAGGAGAAATGGCATAATGTGCGCAATTCAATTTCAAGTGATTCAGGGTCATTTCATGAAGCAGCACATTGCCATCTTTGGTTAGCTTGATGTCATCAGCACCAGAAACAAACATCTTCATGGTGTCCTTAGGACCCAAGTAGGTCCTCAGCATGTTTTGCAGCCCCCACACTGCAGTGATGTTGACCGTAGTACCTCCTGGGCTTGAATCACATCGGTCTTAGGGTTCAGGTCTTGGACCACCATAGCTGACCCAGCTGAGAAAGAGGAGGCAACCAAATGTGCAGAGTGCCAGAATAAGTAAAGTTTCTAACACATTAATTCTTGGTTTCGGTTTTTGAAGAAATTTTGTTCCCACATTCTTCATTAAAGTTTTGACAGAGCAAAAACAGCATCTCCCAGTTTCTCTTTCCCAAATGACTGACTTTTTATTTATTTATTTATTTATTTTTGGAGAGGTTTTTGCTGTAGGGTGTGTGTGCTTGCCAGAAAGACTAAGAGAGACAGAGAGACAGAAACAAGAAATCACCCCCCAGGAGAGGCGGCCATGACACAACCCCTTCTCCTCCATTCTCTTCTTCTTGGGATCTTGAGCACACATACATATGCACCTGGTGTGAGTTTAAGTCACTGGGTCCGGCACTCTAACCGAAGTCGACTACATGGGAGTCCAGCAACGTAGCCATTACTCCATCTGCTGGTCCCATGAATTACTTTTTTATACTCTCTTTTCAACTGTACCCTAACAGTGCTCTTTGTTCACATTAACTGTGAACTCATAATGAAATAAGTGCCTTTGTCAAGAAAGAAAAGATTAAAGCCTCTGGGCTTCTCCAAACCTTTTACATTCAGATTTTTCTGCATTTGAGTCAAAGAATAAGCTTTAAGAGAAAGAACAACTAGTGTACAGATCACCAATTTTTCCAGTATGGGGGGCAGGAGGTGAGGAAAACAATTATGTTGATTAAAAAAAAGAGTGGATATGGTACCAGCAGTTAGCAATGGTTATGTCGACTCTCACATAGTCAACTGCTATTTGTGTCCTGGACCCGGTGGCTTAAAACTCACGCCAAGCGCGTGTGCGTGTGTGCCCAAGATCCCAAGAGGAGAAGGGAGCAGCGTGGCCATCCCCCTGGGGAGTGATTTCTCGCTTTTTGTCTCTCTGTCTGGTGAGTGCTCGTGCCCTATAGCAAAAACCTCTTAAAAAAAGAGTGGATATTAATCTAAAAACACAGTATACTAGAAATATTTGACATCCATTAGATTATTATTCTTGTAGACTGATGAAACACTGTATATTAGTTTCTTGAGTTTCTATTTTTTCCCATTTCAGCTCCACCATCCAGTTTTATGCTTCAGGAAGATTATTTTATGTCAAGAATATATATACAAGCAGCTGCACCTCTGTCATTGAAGTATCATTTTTTGCTCTCCAGATGGTGTTTCTTGCATGCATGCAAACAACATGGACAATTCTTGGGGCTTCCTTGAGTTCCCACATGCATTGACTCGGTGTATGTATCTTTTCTCCTTATTAGGACATTTAAGCAGCCCAAAATCTCTCCAAATTATGATACCATATTCTTCACTTGTTTCTACCAAGCCTGAAGGAATCTCTTTTTTGCTATTGAAGAAAGACTTGTACTTTAGTCTTTCATCCAGAATGTCATTCTTCAGTCTTAGGCAGTCTTCTTATCTCATCAGGAAAGTTCTATCTTGGTCTTCAGTTTTTGATAATGAAGGTCAGAAAACCTTACAGACCGTGCTTTTTTTTTTTTTTCCTTCATTCTATTCGGATATCTCTATTCCACTCAGTAGGATGCAATTGATCACTTGCTTAAAATGTGTGAGTGAAGGGAAGGGAAGAGGGCTAAGAAAAATGGAATATTTAGTACAAAAATTGGCATTTACAAAAAAGCTTCAAAGTAATATCCAGAATACCAGCTGTTAAAATAGTTGATTATTACTTTTCTTTAAAATTTTTATTAAAATTTATCTAAGGGACCAGCAGATGGTGTAATGGTTACGTCACTGGACTCTCATGTAGTCCACCACAGTTCAAGTTCCCGACCCAGCAGCTTTAAACTCACGCCAAGTGTGTGTGGATGCCCAAGATCCCAAGAGGAAAATGAAGGAGAAGGGATTGCGTCATGGCGTTCTCCCCTCGGGGAAGATTTCTTGGTTTTAGTGGGATTGCGTCATGGCGCTCTCCCCTCGGGGAAGATTTCTTGGTTTTAGTCTCGCTGGCACGTGCATGTAACTTACAGCTAAAATCTCTCAAAAAAAATTTGAAATGTCTCTCTTGGTCTCTGGTGTACACCTCCTATTATTCCACTCAGTGTTCTGCGAATACCCCTGGTTAGAATATGTAACCTTATTTAAATTTCACTCATTGAATTCATGGCGCTCTCCCCTCGGGGAAGATTTCTTGGTTTTAGTCTCGCTGGCACGTGCATGTAACTTACAGCTAAAATCTCTCAAAAAAAATTTGAAATGTCTCTCTTGGTCTCTGGTGTACACCTCCTATTATTCCACTCAGTGTTCTGCGAATACCCCTGGTTAGAATATGTAACCTTATTTAAATTTCACTCATTGAATTGTCTCTTGCACATATTTTACTTTTTATTAGATTATATCTCACACTTCTTTTTTTTCCTTTTTTTTTTTTTTTCTGGAGAGGTCTTTTTATTGCTATAGGGTACGTGCGCTTGCCAGACAGACAGAGACAGAGAGACAGAAAGCGAGAAATCACCCCCCAGGGGGGATGGCCACGCCACAATCCCTTCTCCTCCATTCTCCTCTCGGGATCTTGGGCACGCACTCACACGCACCCAGCGTGAGTTTAAGCCACCGGGTCCGGGACTTGAACCGTGGTCAACTATGTGGGAGCCCAGCAACATAGCCATTACGCTAACTGCTGGTCTCTCACACTTCTTTTTCAAATCACTCATTTGAAAATGTTGACTATTATTCTTCCATTGGATTCAACTGGAAATTCCAATCTAGGTTGAAGTAAATTTTTTGTTTTATTTTGTTTTTAAAGGGTTTTCATACTATATTTTTTAAAGTTCCAAAATAAAAAAAGGATCAAATGACATATATCTAAAAAGTTTTTCTAGAGTCCCAGAATCCACTTGCCATAGAGGTCATTACCCTATCTTTTCTTTGCTCAACTTGGAGATCATTTTAGGATTATCAGAGATGACTCATGCTCTAGTTTTTAAAATCAAACTTATTCTGCCAAATCCAAGACCCTGAATTTATCTAAATTGAAGAAACATGCTTTTCCCACCCATCCACCAAAATATCTCCCATTCAGATCGACAACAGCTTTAATTGCTGATTCAACTCTCTCATGTTCTAAAAATATTTGTACTGCTTCATCATCAGGGCCCTAGGAACCTCAAATATCACATATTTTCAACTTTTCCTTATTTTTCACATTCTTTCTTGGTTTCAACTTCCAAGTCTTTAACTACCTCTCCTGTACCAACCATGTGTCTTAGTATGACCGACCACCTTAGTAGGGCCTTTATGTATTTCAGTTAATAGACTTCAATCCAACTTCTTGTATGCATTTTTCTGTGGCATGACCCACAATGATATGGCTGCCCCGCTTTCTGGAATTCTCCACTGACAATGGAATACTCAGTCCCTGCTCGTGTTTCCCAAGACCCTGGCCTTCCTGAAAGCTATATTTCTGCATGATGTTATGGGCTACTTTGCCTACTTTTTCTTTTCTTCTTTTCTCTTTTCTTTCTTTCTCTTTTTCTTTTTACTTCTTTTTCTTTCTTTCTTCTTTCTTTTCTTAGATTTATTATTTATTTATTTATTTATTTTGTTATAGGACACATGCCTTTGCTGCAGAGACAGAGAGGGAGAAATTGAGAAATCACCCCCACAGGGGGATGGTCACATCTCAATACCTTCTCCTCCACTCTCCTCTCCAGATTTTGGGCATGCATGCAAACATGCTCGGCATGATTTTGGGTCCCAGACCTGGCAGCTTGTAACTGTGCCAATTTTTAATGGCCATTTAAATCCTCTTTGGCTCCCAGACCTGGCAGCTTTTAACTGCCAATTTTTAATGGCCATTTAAATCCTCTTTCATCACCACTCTCAGAGATTATATAGCCTCATTTTTCACATTAGATTATGAAACTACAAAATCTCACTCATTTGAAAAATTCTATTAGAATTAATCAAATCATTTCCCTCTTTATAAAGACCAGTTTCTTCACTCATTCCTTTACTTTATTACTGTTTTTCTGTATACTTTGTAAATCAACTTCTGCTAAAGGATAAATTTCATAAAAATGCAAACATGGTATCCCTACCTATAAGTAAATAAGTACACAAAATATAGAAAGCAATCAACTCTTTTTTGACTCCACATTTCATTCCACCTATATTCCTATACCATTTTTTATTACAGCAAGAGTTCTTGGGAGATTTGTCTACCCTCACTTCTCTAACTCCGATCATTTCACTTCTTAATCCATTGCAATGACATTTATCATGAGTGTTCTCCCAAAGCTATACTCTCAAATATAGTCATCTCACTTCCAAATGTAAAGGTCAAAAGAGGTCCAAATTTGATAAACTCTTTCCAAGGTTCCCTAATCCTTTCTCTTCTTTATTTTTTTTCCCCCTAGAACTTAACACTATGTAGTGTGTCATAAATCTTGCATTTTTCATTTTTTTCTTGTTTCTTGTCTGTCTCCCTTCTCTAAAATTTAATCTCCAGACTTGCAGGAATGTTTGACCTTTTTCTTCCTGGCTGTTTCTCTGGTGCCTGTAGCATACCGTAGATTTTAGGTTTATATTTCTCTATGGAATGATTTAATAAATGGGCACTATTCTGTTTTCATATTACTGGCTTCTTAGATTTACTTATTATTATTGAAAGCATCCTCCTTTTTGGTTTCTAAGACAAAATACCATTTGATTTTTTCCCCCTAACTTGCTGAGATTTTTTAAATCCTATTTTAAGATTTAAAGCTATAACCTGGGTACTATTTCTTTCTGAATATTCTCCCCCTTAGTAATTTCACTGGTATCATAATTTTTAAAATAAACTAAATACTGATGATTTTAAATTTATATTATATTCCTATTCCATCCCTTTTCTTGGTTCTACAAACTCACGTATCTATCTTCCCATGTGACAACTCCACTTGGGGGCTTTTTAGTTGTCGCAAATTTAGAATCAACATAATAGAAATGTTGATGTTCTTCTTTTTTTTTTAAGAGAGATTTTTGCTATAGGACACTTGTATTCCCCAGAGAAACAGAGAAAGATAGAGAGACAGAAAGTGTGAAATACTCCTTTGAGGGATGACCATGCCACAATGACTTCTCCATTTTCCTTTCGGGGTTTGTCCGCAAGTCCTGTTGTTCTTCTTACTAATTTGTTTTCAGTTGAGCCGTCTTCATCACAGTAAATTATATCCCCATTTACTTGGTGGCAAAACCCAGAGCCCTTAGACTCCCTTGGGATTACTCATGTTCTGTCTAATCTACTGATTAATCAGCAGAAGCACATAGTTGATTTATGATTGTGAGCTTAAATGTTAAGCCCCTGTTTCTACACTGGATGTATTTTAAATATGTTCGTTTCTTAGCATCATTTGACTGATGTTAAGCTACATCACCTTTAATCCTGAATCACTGTAATTATTTTATCACTGTTTCTTTTCCCTATTTTGTTTCTCTGTACTCAGCAGCTAAAATATATTTTATAAACATAAAATAGATTATATGATCTCCATGTAGTTCTATGTTTAAATACTTTCTCACAGTACGTTGAAAAGAAATACAAATATTTTAGGAACACTTGCAAGGTCACCCTTGATCTGGTCCATGCACTCACTCTGGTTTGCGTCAGATACACTATTCTTTCAGCTATTCCCAAAAGAGAGGATTTATTTATTTATTTAATTGGCCTCAGTGAACTTCAACTTATTTTTCTAAATACCTTTAATCTTTTGCCCTCTCCTCTTTATGTGGCTGACTCTTTATTCCACAATCCCAAGACAAATACATACTCCCTGAAATTCAATCCCTAACTAACACATTTAAAAACAGGTTCCTTATAATTCTCTCTAGACAATGGCATGCTTACTTCTTAGGACACCAAAAACTGTAAATTTTAAATTGATTTTCTTTTATCATGTGTGACTAATAATAATGTCACCTTTATTTTGGCCAGATCATACCTTTCTCATTCCCAGTGAAATTCCTAACACCTAACCCTCCACTTGGCATAAATTGGGGATTATTAAAAGTTGCAAAGTACAGTCATAGTTTTGTAAGAATGCCTTTTAATAATAATCTTATGATAATGATAATTTCCATGCCATTAACTACATAGCCTCTGCCCTGGTCATCTTTATTCACAAAATATTTAACAATCCTAGAGAGGAGTTCTCTTTTTCAGTTTTTTTTTTTCTTGAGAGGTTTGTGCTATATGGCATGTGTGCGCGCCAGAAAGAGAGAGAGAGACAGAAAGCGAGAAATCACACACCCCACCCCACCCCCGGGAGGATGGCCCTGCTGCAATCTCTTCTCTTCCTTTCTCCTCTTGGGATCTTAGGCACGCACGCACACGCCCCTGGCATGAGTTTAAGCCACCGAGTCTGGGACTCGAACCACAGTCGACTACATGGGAGTTCAACGACATAGCCATTATGCTAACTGCTGATCCCAAGAGTAGTTCTCTTTAGGTAAAATGTAATGAAATTAAGGCTCAGAGAGATTCATTCAGTTAATGACATTCAAAGTGAAAATAGTCCAGGACTGATATGAATTCAAAGGCTTATGTTGTTGTTTATGATTAAAGCTTAAATTTTAAACCTCCACCTCTATGGCAGTCAATATTATTCAAAGAACTTTTTCCCTTCATTCCACCTTATATCATTTTCTTTCTTTTTTATATTCAGAATAAAGCAAGTATTTTTATGTCTGGATACTCATCGATATGTGAGGATTGTTATAAATACTGGAAAATGCTAAATTAAGACTTTGATAAAACCTTACATACTGCTTATATCAAAGTATTACTAAAAGTCGATTATCCAGCATGTTGGATGAAACTGAAATGGGAGTTAATCAAATGTTCTGGTTGAAGTAATGTTTATTCATATTGCTGTAAATGGTTCTATTGCCCACTGATCTAAAGCCTTTAATATAAAACCAGCTACTCGAAAAAATGCATATCAACTTTTTTGTATATTTTTGAGGCATCTGTGACATACATTTCTCCCACTTCTTACCACATATGTGGGCATAGCAAAAGGGTGGGTTTATAAAAGAGGGTTATCATCTACAAGTTAAAAAAAAATGGAGGGAACAGCAGGTGGCGAGGTGCTTAAGTTGCTTGACTGCTACACAGGTGATTGTGGTTTCAGTCCCAGACCTGGAGGCTTGCTTTCTCACTCACGTTCTCTCTCTCTCTGTGTGCCTCTCTCTAATGATTGCATGTGCCCTAAAGCAAATGAAAAAATATTGCTATAAATAAAATTAAATAAATTATAAGAAAGAAAAAGGAATATATTTGGATAGCCAGTATCTTTGAATAAAAATGCTTATATTCTGGAGTCCAGGAATCCCAATGTTTAATTGCTACTGACTCTTTGCCTTTTAATTGCTACTGATTCTGTTATCCTAAAGGGCAGTTTCCCAACTGAAAAGTTCAACCATATGATTTAGTCTCCTAATCATCTAAGCACCTCATTCTTAAATGTTAATAAACATGTCATGTTTACCATAGATCTGATAAGCCTATAAATAAGAACATAGATACCCAGATAAACAAAAATGTATAATAAAGAATCCTAAGGAGAACAAATAATTAAAGGAGAGAACCAATTTAACTGTGAATGAGAAAAGTGAAATATGATGATGCATCAATAGTGTACATTTAGTAGGTCAGTGGCACAGTGGTAATGCAGGGTTCTGTGAGCCTGACCCACATGGTAAGGTGGTGGGTTCATGCCCAGAGAACTTCATAAATATGTGGAGCATGTGCGTGTTCATGAGCTCGAGTGGCTGAAGCTGGGGTGTCCTCAGCATGGAGGCCCCATCTGGAGTGACTGTCTCTGTCTCTCTGTGTTTCTCTTGCTTGTGGAAGAAATGAGCAAATACATTTCCAAAAACAGGACAAGAATAAAATCTATATAAGAGAAATGTTCAAGGAATAAAAACAGGTTTTTAGAACATATAAAAATCAATAGAATGCTTGAAAGAAAGTTAAAATATCTCAAAATTGAGGAAATATAATAAAGAGGACAAAGTATAAGTCATAAACATGAAGGTCTAAATTATAATAACAGAGAAAATGCATGGTAAGAAATTAGATTTTATAAAATAAGCATAAAATATATAGAACTGGATTGAGGGTATCTCTCAACACACATTTTGGCAAAAAAATCAACATCAAGATAAAGTATTTTAAAATGAAAGGAGAGCAAGGATAAAGAAGTGTTCCCCCAAATACAAAAAGAATACATTATCATCTTTATAATGATAAATACAGCAATGTTTTTCTTTTCAAGAATGGAATTAAAATCAGGCTGACACCATTTTGCTAATGAGCTTTGCTGTATGCTAGAGACTAACTGGAACAAAATCTTTCTTAACCGGATATTTTAGATGTGCTCAGATGAAATAAGAAAACAAGTCTGAAAGAGAAAAGACAAAGAAACTCAAAAATGTCAATACAACCCAGAGAGTAACATAAGAATGTGTTTAGTAGTCAAAAAACAATCAATAAAGATGGAAGTAACAGGGTGGAGTTGTCTGGATAAAGTTTTCAGAAGATGAAGAGCAATTTCAGAGATCTGGTTGAATCTTTGAGTAAGCTCTGTGAAAAATAATAAAAAAAAAAATACAATAACAAAACACACTAGTCGTAGTACATTCATTGACTCCAAAACAAAAAATACAATAAGAAAACACACTAGTCGTAGTACATTCATTGACTTTCAAGTATAAATATTGACCCTGATAACAAGCAGCACCATTTACTTTACAATTTTTGGAAGCACACAGTATGTATCAGGGATGGCAATGTAGCTGCAGAAGTGAAGATTTAATTGAAAAACACAACTTTAGTTATTACTTCATTTAATATTTTAATTATTAGAATATTTTATATAAAATTTCTTACCTTCCAACCAACTCAAAAAAATCAGAAGATTTCTATTGATAATGTTGTATATCGAAAATAAACTAGAGTAAAATAACTGCTAGTCTTCCCCTCTTATGAAACAAAAAAAAAGGGAAAGGGAGAAAGATTGAGATAGGTACTATTTTTTAAAGTTTACTTATTTATTCCATGAATAAAATGGAAAAGGAGAGAAAGAGAAATGGATAAAGCACTCCCTACAGGGCCTGGATGATGTGACCTATTCCCAGCTTTACCCAGCCCAAATCATGAGCACACATGCCCCAGTGTACTAGAAGATTCCAGATACGAGCAACCTCACATGAGTCTGCCTTACTGAGCATTGATTTTTATCACTGTGCTATAGTGGGGTCCCCGATATGTATGTTTGCAAGGTGTTGCCATGTTGCTGTCTGCCCCAGCCATCCAATTAGCTAGAATTACAAGAGCGTGCAACTGAGCTTGTTCAGAATGGCCCAGGAACTAATCCTGCATGTTTTATTTGACCTCCAGCAGTCCAATGTCCAATTGATAGCTGAGGTAATTAATCACAGTATTGTTTTTGGTTTTTAAGAGAGATTTTTGCTATAGGGTTCATGTGCTTGCCAGAGAAAAAGAGATAGAAAGCAAGAAATCATCCCCTGGAGGGGTGGCCAGGCCACCATTTCTTCTCCTCCATTCTCCTCTCAGATCTTGGATATGCACAAAGCTGTGTGCCTGGTGTGTTTTAAGCCACCAAGTCTGGGACTCGAACCGTGGTTGACCATGAGGGAGTCTAGCAATGTAACCATTGCATCATCTACTGGTCTCTACAGTTCTTCAGAAGTGAAACTTGCTGTCCCCAGTTTTCCAGCATCTCCCATGTTATTTGCAAAACAAAAGGAAATAGAAAAAAAAAACAGTAACAAAAGTAAAATAAAATTTGTCATTGATGTCATGCCTGATTTTATATTTTAATTAAATAATTAAAAATAAATTAATTTTGTATGTTTCTTAGTTGCTCTACAAATTATGAAAAATCTGATGGCTATTCTTTCACAGTTGGTGGAAGCCAGAGTCCACATCATGGTGTCAGCAGG
>NW_006159959.1:1914561-1948225 GCF_000334495.1 Tupaia belangeri chinensis
CCTCTGATAACTCTAGGGAAGAATCTTTCATCACCTCTTACAGATTCTGGTGGTTCTAGAAGTTCCTCGTCTTGTAACTACTTCATTGCCCTTTGTATTGAAAAGGTCTACTTCCTATGTGTCTGAGTCTCCAATCCTCCTCTGTCCTTTTCTTCTAAGTACACCTGAATCTAGATCTAAATCCAATACTAAAACTAGAATTGCATCATAAGATTTTAACTTAATTATATCTACAAAGATGTTTTTTTAAAATAAAATCACATTTATAGGTTCAGAGTTGAGGAAATGGACGTATCTTTTGGCAGCCTCCACTGAACCCATTATGCCATGCTAAGATTATAAAAGAAACTTGTTAAACTGTTTCCAGAAACATAGGAAAGATAATATTGCTCAGAAGACTAGACATAATATTTCCATGTTTAAATTTTAAAATATATGCATTGAATGATTGAAACTTGAGTCATCATGAAAAATACAACTAGATACAGGAATAGATACGTAATACAAAACATAAAGCCTGACAAAGAACTAAAATTATAATAACAAAAATAAAGCTTGAGTTACTGTAAAAAAATAAATTGAATATTAAATGAAAACTTTTTAAATATAAAAGCTTATCTATTGAGTATAGTAAAAATAAATTTTCCTAAAAACAGACACACATTCGTTAATGGAAATTCAATTACAAATTCTCTAAGCATTGTTTTTGAAAATATAGAATAAAAACTACCTATTAAATTTCTGTAGAATAGATGGATAAAACTGCCTACTAAATTTCTGTGGAGGGGCCAGCAGGTGGCATGGTGGTTAGGTGTGCTGGATTCCCACATGGCTGACTACGGTTCAATTCCCAGACCTGGTGGCTTGCTTTCTCACTTTCTCTCTTCTCTTTCTCTCTCTCTCACTGTGTCCCTCTCTGGTCAAATTAAAATAAATAAATAAATATACAAATAAATAAAATTAAGTAAAAATAATTCTGTGGAATAGATTGAAAAAGCAAGTAATTTCCTGTACAACTTACAACTACACAAATGTGAAACAGACTACTACTATATGTCTGTTACATTTAACTGCTATTTTTATGTGGTCAAAAATCTATTGAATATGGTACCTATAATTCAATGTTCTGATGTTATTTGTATGTGTTTGAGAAAATTCTTGGTAAATTGATCAAAATAAATACTACCGTAGATCAGAAGTAAGCAAAAAATAGCCCACAGGTCAAATGTGGCATGCCACCGAATTTCATAAATAGAGTTTTATTGTTACATAGTCATACGTTCATTTATGTATTGTCTATGGCTGTTTTCCAGTTACAACAGCAAGTTTGAGTAACTAATGCAGAGAACACACAGCCACAAAGCTTAAAACTTTTAGAAAGTGACTGCTTACAGAAAATGTTTTCTGTCCCTTGCTATGGGTCAGCACTTTACAACAGAACTTTATGAGAAAATGGAAATACACTTTATCTGTGCTGTCCAATCAGTTGCTACTAGCCATAGGTGGCTTTGAGCATTTGAATTGTGGCTAGTGAGCAGCTGAACTGTTATTTAACTTAAATAAATTTAATAGTCATATGTAGATAGTGGCTGTCCTACTAGACAGTGCAGCTATACATGGATAGATAAATAGGCAAATGGTATACCAATTGCGATAACAAGTAACATTTCAGTTAAACTTAAATGCAACATGGATACATGATTTTATGGATACAGGCTATAAATACATTCATTACATCATTCATAAGTAATTATTCCATACCAAAAAGTAAAAAAGTAAAGAGGGCCAACCACTAGCATGGTGATTGGGGCTGTTGGATACCACATGGCCAACTGTGTGTTTCGAGTACTGGACTCAGTGTCTTGAGAAACACTCCAGGCACATGAGTGTACATGCCTAAAATCCTGAGAGAAGAATGGAGGAAAAGAGATTGTAGTGTGGTCATCGCCTTAGGGAGTGCTTTCTCTCTCTCTCTGCTTCTTTTCAGCAAGCACATGTGCCATATAGCAAAACAAACAAACAAACAAACAAACAAAACCCAAAAACAAAAAAAACAAAAAACAAACAAACACACAAAAAAAACCCTGCCCCTCCAATAAAAAAAAGCAGACTATCAAAACGTCCTTTTCTTCTAAGTACACCTGACACTAGATCTAAATCCAATACTAAAACTAGAATTGCATCATAAGATTTTAACTTAATTATATCTACAAAGATGTTTTTTTAAAATAAAATCACATTTATAGGTTCAGAGGTGAGGAAATGGACGTATCTTTTGGCAGCCTCCACTGAACCCATTATGCCATGCTAAGATTATAAAAGAAACTTGTTAAACTGTTTCCAGAAACATAGGAAAGATAATATTGCTCAGAAGACTAGACATAATATTTCCATGTTTAAATTTTAAAATATATGCATTGAATGATTGAAACTTGAGTCATCATGAAAAATACAACTAGATACAGGAATAGATACGTAATACAAAACATAAAGCCTGACAAAGAACTAAAATTATAATAACAAAAATAAAGCTTGAGTTACTGTAAAAAAATAAATTGAATATTAAATGAAAACTTTTTAAATATAAAAGCTTATCTATTGAGTATAGTAAAAATAAATTTTCCTAAAAACAGACACACATTCGTTAATGGAAATTCAATTACAAATTCTCTAAGCATTGTTTTTGAAAATATAGAATAAAAACTACCTATTAAATTTCTGTAGAATAGATGGATAAAACTGCCTACTAAATTTCTGTGGAGGGGCCAGCAGGTGGCATGGTGGTTAGGTGTGCTGGATTCCCACATGGCTGACTACAGTTCAATTCCCAGACCTGGTGGCTTGCTTTCTCACTTTCTCTCTTCTCTTTCTCTCTCTCTCACTGTGTCCCTCTCTGGTCAAATTAAAATAAATAAATAAATATACAAATAAATAAAATTAAGTAAAAATAATTCTGTGGAATAGATTGAAAAAGCAAGTAATTTCCTGTACAACTTACAACTACACAAATGTGAAACAGACTACTACTATATGTCTGTTACATTTAACTGCTATTTTTATGTGGTCAAAAATCTATTGAATATGGTACCTATAATTCAATGTTCTGATGTTATTTGTATGTGTTTGAGAAAATTCTTGGTAAATTGATCAAAATAAATACTACCGTAGATCAGAAGTAAGCAAAAAATAGCCCACAGGTCAAATGTGGCATGCCACCGAATTTCATAAATAGAGTTTTATTGTTACATAGTCATACGTTCATTTATGTATTGTCTATGGCTGTTTTCCAGTTACAACAGCAAGTTTGAGTAACTAATGCAGAGAACACACAGCCACAAAGCTTAAAACTTTTAGAAAGTGACTGCTTACAGAAAATGTTTTCTGTCCCTTGCTATGGGTCAGCACTTTACAACAGAACTTTATGAGAAAATGGAAATACACTTTATCTGTGCTGTCCAATCAGTTGCTACTAGCCATAGGTGGCTTTGAGCATTTGAATTGTGGCTAGTGAGCAGCTGAACTGTTATTTAACTTAAATAAATTTAATAGTCATATGTAGATAGTGGCTGTCCTACTAGACAGTGCAGCTATACATGGATAGATAAATAGGCAAATGGTATACCAATTGCGATAACAAGTAACATTTCAGTTAAACTTAAATGCAACATGGATACATGATTTTATGGATACAGGCTATAAATACATTCATTACATCATTCATAAGTAATTATTCCATACCAAAAAGTAAAAAAGTAAAGAGGGCCAACCACTAGCATGGTGATTGGGGCTGTTGGATACCACATGGCCAACTGTGTGTTTCGAGTACTGGACTCAGTGTCTTGAGAAACACTCCAGGCACATGAGTGTACATGCCTAAAATCCTGAGAGAAGAATGGAGGAAAAGAGATTGTAGTGTGGTCATCGCCTTAGGGAGTGCTTTCTCTCTCTCTCTGCTTCTTTTCAGCAAGCACATGTGCCATATAGCAAAACAAACAAACAAACAAACAAACAAAACCCAAAAACAAAAAAAACAAAAAACAAACAAACACACAAAAAAAACCCTGCCCCTCCAATAAAAAAAAGCAGAATTTCAAAACATACCCAAAACTTCCTTTCTTCTTGCTTCTCTCTGCCAAACCAGTGCCTATATGATATATTTATTCTTCTTTGTTTTGATATCTCAATTGATTTTCTGCTTTGATTGACAAGGATTTATCACACTTAACATCCCACAGGTAAAATTATATCTAATTTAATATAACATTATATTCATTTCTTCTATTTTCATCATAAATATAGACAATATTGGGGCCAGCAGGTGATCTAGTGGTTAAGACGCTGGATTTCCATTTGGCCAACTGCAGTTTGAGTCCCAGACCTGGTGACTTGAGACTCATGGGTGTACGTGTGTGCATGTCCAAAATCCTGAAAAACAAAAAACAAACAAACACACAAAAAAAACCCTGCCCCTCCAATAAAAAAAAGCAGAATTTCAAAACATACCCAAAACTTCCTTTCTTCTTGCTTCTCTCTGCCAAACCAGTGCCTATATGATATATTTATTCTTCTTTGTTTTGATATCTCAATTGATTTTCTGCTTTGATTGACAAGGATTTATCACACTTAACATCCCACAGGTAAAATTATATCTAATTTAATATAACATTATATTCATTTCTTCTATTTTCATCATAAATATAGACAATATTGGGGCCAGCAGGTGATCTAGTGGTTAAGACGCTGGATTTCCATTTGGCCAACTGCAGTTTGAGTCCCAGACCTGGTGACTTGAGACTCATGGGTGTACGTGTGTGCATGTCCAAAATCCTGAGAGGAGAATAGAGAAGGGATTGCAGCATGGCCATCCCCATTTGTGGGGTGTGATTTCTTGCTTTCTGTCTCTCTATCTCATTGTCTTGCTAGTGAATGCATGTGCCCTACAATAAGAAAATTAAAAAAAAAAAAAAAAAACTCCCTCTCAAAAAAATGTAAAAACTGTATAAACAATACTAACTGCACTTAAATTTATTATTCTAGCAACTCTAGATATTACCTCCTATCCTTAATCCATTGTAAAATGAGGCTCCATGCTTTCTACACTTCTGAAGATGACCCTTCCTCCTTTATTTCAAATTTATTATTATCATTTTTTATTGCCAGAGGATTCATGAACTCACTGGAGAGAGACAGAGCAGAGAGATATAGAAAGCAACCCTCTATGAGGCATGATAATGCTGCGATAGTTTTTCTTCCATCTGTCTCATTGGATTTTGGGCATGAACACACATGCCCAGCATGTTTGCTGAGCCATAGTCTACCATGTGGAATTCAGCTCCCAATGTACTGTACTATAATTACAGTACTATGGGGTTGACCCCTTTCATCCTTTCAATCTTTCAACTACCATCATTTACACCTTTATATATTCATTTAATAATTTATTCTTTTCCTCTAATCATAATAAAGTCACATTTCTTTGGTCTATTTTTGGAGTCAAAATCTCAGATACCTATTTCTATTTTGTATTAATATATACATAAAATATGCAATTTTGTTTATATTATACAATCAAATAATATGAACTTTGTGTATATGATATACAGTGTAGCATTTCAAATCTGAAAGTTATACTAGACATACTTAAAGATAGTACACATATTTTTTCAAGGCTATTACTCCTTATTTTGGTTCTAGATATCTGGCTCATTTTCTTCTTTACCAAGAAACCTCAATGTCATTCTTATACTTTGGATTGTATTATGCAATAAGAAGTCAACTTTGAAGCATTTAACATAGAAAACATATTTAATTATATTCAGTTTTATAGTAGAATACATCTGTTCACCATTGTAAGTGTTTTCAAAGATGGATATAATCTTTTCAGAATGGTTTTTATATTTATGGTAACGTGTACCACGGTATTTATGAAATTCTAATATACCAACATTATCATATTTAATTTTCAGTATCACATTTTATTATAGTTCAATATAGCCAATTGAAGCTCTTCATCCTTACCATCAATATTCAGTGAGAGATAAATTGAGCAATGTTAGTTCATTCTCATAAAAGAGCAAATCAGAGAACATTTTCTAAAATTTAATATTTAATTCCATGATTTATAAGAATATAGTTCAGAATATTACTTTCATTTCTGAAAATTTACATTTGCATTGGAAATTGCCAGATGACTTTCCTTTAAGAAATGATTTCTCTAAGAAAGAACAAATTGACAATTCCTAAGAAATGTTTAAACTGTTTGGATAGCTTTTATGTCATTATAAACAAAAACAAAAAATAGCTAGAAACTAAATTTTGACTCCACTTTTTTAGTAAACCAAAACATGTATATCATAGAGATAACTATGACAACTTACTTTTTTAAAAGTTCAAAAATATGTCCTATATCCTTTTATAATAACAATGTCTTTATAATAGAGCAAACAACCTCATCATCCATATAACACATGCAGAGAAGCATTATTTCTTACACCTTAAAGACCTGAACTACTCTATTAATTTTATTTATTTAATTTTATTTTATTTTTAGTTTGTTATATTGAAGTACTGGCAAGTGGCATGGTGATTAAGGTACTAGACTACCATGTGGCCAACTGTAGTTTGAGTCTCATACCTGGCAACTTGCTTTCTCACTTTCCCTCTCTCTCTGTGGTCAAATTAAAAAATAATAATAATAAATAAAAGTAAATAAATAATTATTTACAAAACTTTTGCTATGTGGCACGTATGTTCAGAAAGACACAAAAAGGAAAAGTGGCCTTTTTAAATGTTACCATTTGTCTGATTATAGTATACTGGTTAGTAAGAATTTCTACTATGCTCATTCTTAGAAAATAAAACAAAATACATTCTATTGCAAATCTGCTTTTAACACAAAATTACAGAGAATTTAGGAAAAATACAAAGAACTTGAATCTTTTAACAATTAAGGTGTAACAATGATCCCATGTCAACTCTAGTTAATTATTTGAGAGGACTCTAAAAAGTTTGTGGAAAAACAGAATTAAAAGTACAAATTTAATATAGTGCAAAGAAAATTTGAAATACATCCATAGTTTTTCCTAATACACATTTTCCATGAACTTTCTGAGGATTTTCATATGTTAACTACAAACCAGTTACTGGTTAAAAGATGCAAAATTACAGTAGGATAGGGGAATAAATTCTAGATTTCTATGGTATTGTAGAGTAACTAAGGTCCATGTAATATATTGTATACAATTGAAGATAGCTAGGAGAGAGGATTCTGAGTATTCCTAACACAAAATAATGATAAATATTTGAGGTAATCCATATGTTAATTGCTATGATTTGATCATTATACATTATATGCATGTGTCAAAATACACTGTGCCCATAAACACATACCATTTTTATCTGTCAATTAATAAAAATTAAAAATCAAAAGCTGCCTTCTAGCTGTGCTCATCATGATTGAAGTGTCACTTATAATAGTTGTTCTCAGTGAAAAAAATCTACAGAATACACATAGAGATATACATTCGCTCATAAGTCTATGTTTCTACCTATTGTCTAGCTATCTAGTAATCAATCCACTCAACTACATATTGAAAATAATGTCTTCATTTTAAAAGGCTTATTTCAACACTACGGGATCTATTTTAATTTTCTTCTTTTTCTATGTTTAAAAATTTCTTCTCCACTTATGAGAAACATTATCCTTAATAAATTTGCTTTTTTGATTCATTCTCGGTGTCTGTATCTCTCCCACCTCTCTGCTGCAGTGCATTTTACACTTCCTGGTTTAGCTCTTGCTTCCATTAGGGTCAGGCTCTCACCCTACATGGATGTCCTTGTTATATATGAAATAATTAGATTTAGTTTGTAAAATATATATCAATTTCGTATGTCTTTAATTTTTACCATGGATTTAAATTGTGTCAAAGTTATTTGATTTTCTTTTTTCAAATTTTAATTTTAATTTTAACAGGGGACATACTGAAGATGAGAGAGAGAGAGAAAGTGAGAAAGCACCCATGCAGTAACTTTTCCATATCTATTTCCTTTGGGATTTTGGGCAGGCATGCACACATGCCCAGTGTGTTTTCAAGCTGCTGGGTAGGTGTGTGCTCGGCCATGTGGGATCCAGGCATCTTAACCACTGTGCCACTGGCTGGCCCAGATTTTCCATTTTAATTAACACTAACATATATAGAAACCTTTCATTGAATACAATATTATATGTGTTTTACACATTATAGATATCACTGTCTATGTGTCACACTGTAAAGATACTAATTTTAGGATTAGCTCTCTCATAGTGGGCACATTATGCAACAAATTGTCATGCTAGGACATGTCTTTTTCCATTGAAAAGAGTACTGAGACACTGTATTGTATTATTGTACTATCACAAACATGCTTATTTAAGTATTTCGGAAGTAGAACTTAGGAAACACTTGGTGTTTAATCACGGCACATACATTTCTTAAATATTATTAATATTGTAGATAATTTGGGCTTAGGCTAGACCTTTAAATTGTTCTCATGTATATGCATGAATATTTGATACTTGATGTTTGTGTGTGTGTGTGCGTGTGTGTGTGTGAATGTGCAATTAAAATTAGAGCAGGTAAAAGAATAACTAAGATTCCCATTTCTTTTGAAATAATATATTTAATGAGATTGCTACTGCTTATTGAAGTCCATTGATCAGAAAATGAGGATAGCGTGCTGACTAAAAGCATAGATTTTTTTCTTCAAAGTATCCTGGCCTAATATTACAATTCTCATCTTATTGTGTATGTGTTTGGGGAAGATTAGAGCAATTTGTATGTCCCTTTCACATCTGTAAAATGACAAAGAGTATTTACCTTACTGGGTTAGAGTGAACATTAAATGTGTTGCTGGGTATTAAAAAAAAAAAAAGCACATATAGTATGCACTGGACAAGTGTTAGCTATTACTATTTCAATATAAAAATATTCTTTTCTTATATACGACATAATAATTCATGTTCTTGGCAAGTCAGTAGCATGCTGGTTGGGGTAACTGAATCCCACGTGGTTGATTCTGTGGTTCAAGTCCTGAACTCAGCGACTTGAGAAACATACCAGGTGCATGTGTGTGCATGCACAAAGTCCCTAGATGAGAAAGAAGGAGAGGGGATCATGATGTGGCTCTCCCCCTTGTGATGGCTATACTTCCTCCTTTTCCCTCTCTCTCTCTCTCTCTCTCTCTCCGTATCTCTTAGGTGAGTGCATTCTCACCTATGGTAAAACATAAGATCTTAAAAATGTGTCTTCAAGAACCTAAAATATAGTCTATGATTAATTTTTCAACCTTTTCTAGAAATCTCTGCTTGTGCCTAACGAAAGCAAATTGGTCATTCCTAGCTAATTCCCTTATATGTGCTATGACATGTGAATGTTACCTAATTTGATGTTTCTGCTCTATGTCGCCTGGCTCTCTTTAATGAATCTCCCTCCAGCCAATTTGAATAAGGAAATTGTTAAGTGGCAAATATTTTAGTGAGTTTAGGAAAAAAAAAAAAAAAAAACATAACTGTGGATATCTGGGGAGAACAGCTTGTATTTGCTAGCAAACTAGCCAGAAGGCACATTTAACAATTTTTTCAATCGTTTTGCATTTGACAAGTAAAGAATACTCACTGCTTCATGTTTTTCCAAAGGAATGTTGTCCATTTTTATTCACTCTTTTCCATAGCCCTCTAAATACCTGAGCAATAATTATTTTCTCCCCTTGCTGCCCTGTTTGAGCTGCTCATCAATATCTTTTTTTTTTTTTCTCTTCTTTTTGTCTCCTATTTCAGAGGACAGATGTCCTTGGTTTAAATAGACTAGTGCTGATTCATGGTATCAAAGGGTATTCACTATCCATCCTCTTCAAAGACAACTCAAAGTAACCTTTCATCCCTCTTCCTTGTGGACCGTCATTACTGAAACTTGCATTTTTAATGCTACAGCCCTGCTGACCAATACATCTGAAACTGCAAGAATGACAGTATATTAAAAACAGTATCCTACTGTGCTTTTTACTCACTGCCTGGTGAAACTGAGATCCAGTCCAGATAGTTGTGGAGTTTTCATACTTTGTTTTGAATGGGAGCTTTATTGTTTTGATGCCAGAAAAGAAAAACCTAAGAGAATTGTTAGTTTACAAAGTTGAGTAATACTAAAATGCTTTCTAAAATAAGTGAAAACTAATATAGTGTAAAAAGGCTGTAAGCCAGTAATCTTGGTGTAGTAAGTCTTTGGGGTACTGCATGTCATTAACCTCAGAAATTTAGGTATGGTGAGCTCAATTTACACTATTCAGGCATTTTTAAATATAATTTTAATAACCAATTAAATTATCATAGTACTTTTTTTTTTTTGAGAGATTTTCACTGTAGGGCGCGTGCGCTCGCCAGACAGACAGAGAGAGACATAGAGACAGAAAGCGAGAAATCACCCCCCAGGGGGGATGGTCACGCCGCAATCCCTTCTCCTCCATTCTCCTCTCGGGATCTTGGGCACGCACGCACACGCGCCCGGCGTGAGTTTTAAGCCACCGGGTCCGGGACACGAACCGCGGTCGACTACATGGGAATCCAGCGACATAGCCATTACGCTAACTGCTGGTTCCCTGATAGTACATTTTTTAGAGGCTTTTGCTATAGGGCGCGTGTGCTCGCCAGACAGACAGAGACAGAGAGACAGAAGGCAAGAAATCACCCCCGAGGGAGGATGGCCACATCGCAGTCCCTTCTCCTCCATTCTTCTCTTGGGATCTTGGGTATGCATGCACATGCACCCAGCATGAGCTTTAGGCCACTGGGTCCGGGACGCTAACCACAGTGGACTACATGGGATTCCAGCGACATAACCACTATGCTAACTGCTGGTCCCATCATAGTACATATTTTAAAAATACTTCCCAGAGTTATGTGCACTCACTAGAGAGAAACAGGGAGAAAAAGATAAAAACAAGGAAAATCACCTCCTTTCTTTTGGAAATGGTCATGCCCAAATTCCTTCTCCTTCATTTATTTCTCTTTTTGGGATTTTGGGGACATATGCACACACATCCAGCATATTTCTCAAATCAATGGGCGCAGCACTCAAACCACACAATTGTCATGTGAGATCTAGGTCCTTAAACACCAAGCCCCTGGCTAGTTTGACTGTAGTACATTTTAAGAACTAATGTAAAGGTCTAAACAGAAGAAATCATTACAGAATTGAAGTTAAGTGTTCTCATAAAAAATTTTCAAAAGCTTCTGACACAGAAGATGAACTCCCTTAGATAAGTAGGTGTATACCTTCTGTATTGATCAACAGATATTCCATGTATATTCTTCAGAGTTTAAAACTAATTTTGGAAAATAAAAACATTTTAAAAGATAGTTATTTAGCAAAGGCAGATAATAACCTAGAAAGCTATCTTTACAAAAAATTTTTTTGGCGGGAGAGATTTTTGCTATGGGGCATGTGAGCTCACTCTCGAGATTGAGAGAGACAAAAAGCGAGAAAACAACGCCCCAAGGGGATGGCCATGCCACAATCCCTTCTCCTCTATTCTTCTCTCAGGATTTTGGACACACACACACACACACACACACACACACACAAGCCTGGCATGAGTCTCAAGCCACTGGTTCCAGGACTAGACCCACAATTGACTATATGGGAGTATAGCAATGTAACCATTGCGCTGGATCCATGAATGCTTTCTATGACAGAAGATGACAAAATCATTCAAAGGATAAAAAGACATATACGATTTCTTACATGATGGGAGATTTTCAAGATATATTATTATTTGTAATATCTTTTCAAATAAACACAAATTAGCCATATTCAGGTTAATGTGATCATTTTTGTTGTTGTTTGAAGCTATTTTGCTATAGGGTACATACATGTACTTGCCAGAGAGACAGAGACAGACAGAAAGACAGAAAATGAGAAATCACCCGCCAAGAGGATGGCCATACCACAATCACTTCTCCATTTTCCTCTTGGGATTTTGGACATGCATGCACATGCACCTATTGTGAGTTTACAGCCGCCAATCCAGGACTCAAACTGCAGTTGGCCATGTGGGAGTCCAGTGACATAACCATTATACCATCCGTTGGTCCCAATGTGGTCTTTTATGGTAATAAAAAGAAGTATAACATAGTGGAGCAGAAATAAAGCAAAACCTAACCAAAAAATATGATTGAGTACTAGGAGTTCCATGTTTGGGGCTTATTCAGTCAGTACACTTTACAGTGAATCTACTGTGTTCAGATACTATTGGAGACATGTATGGTGTGAAAGTGGAAGAGAATGAAACAACAACAAAATCTACATCTAACCAAAGCACTCCGGTATGTATGACATTCGGTAAGTTTTCTAAACACATCAATCTCCTAGAATATGAAGTAGAATAAGAGTACTCAATCTGCTGGTTGAAAATAAATAGATCTTTTCCTTGACCATACTCGATAATCAATAAATTTACCTATTGTTCTATCATTTTCCTTGCCATCATAATCATCGTTACCACCACCATCACTACTGCCACCATCATCATTATCATTATAGGAACTCTATTTCAAAATGAAAAAAATAGCATAAATTTTAGAGCCATTCCAGTGATTTAATAACTTTATGAACAACCATTACCTACAATCTGGAGCAATAGTGACTGGGCACAGTGCTTATAGGAGTTCAATCAGATAATGTTTATAAAATTGTTTAGAGTCATATCAAGTGCAAAATAATTACCCCAAAATGAGAAATAACAGTCATTCTATTTCCCCTGTATTATCACAGATAGCACAAATAACAATGATTACAATTTGTATAAAATGATTGGAAAGGATTTAAATCTTTTTAGAAAATGCTTCTTTCTAAAGGACAAATAGATGCAATTTCTACCACAGTTAATTAGTCTATTTTAAAAAGATTTTCTAGATGGCTAAGTGGAAGTCTTCCATCCCATACATTTATTACAGGTCTTACATGGTAGATGATGCCAGTGAAATTGTTTAAAAGGTAAATGATATGTGGAATCATTTTTCAGGCTACAGCATTTTTTTTTTTTTGAGAGGTTTTTGCTACAGGGCGCATGCACTGCCAGACAGTCAGAGAGAGGCAGAGAGACAGAAAGTGAGAAATCACACCCCCAGGGGGGATGGTCACGCCGCAATCCCTTCTCCTCCCTACTCCTCTCGGGATCTTGGGCACACACGCACACGTGCCCAGCGTGAGTTTTAAGCCACCAGGTCCGCGACGCAAACCGCGATCGACTACGTGGGATTCTAGCGACATAGCCATTGCGCTAACTGCTGGTCTCCAGGCTACAGCATTTTTAGGTTGATCTAGAATTTGATAATAAAGGCTGCCCTTTATTATTCAAAGGTAATTGTGTACTTTTAGAAATGAAACACACCCAATTGCACATTAGTTCACTCATTCCAAATATTTTGCTATTTTTTAAAGAATATGTTCCATGCTATCTTACTAGTAGAATACAGACATAATTAAGACACACTTTTGCCCTTAAAATGAAAATAGTACATGTGGAAAGGCTGATAAGTGCTTCAATTACAAGGTAATCATTATTTTAAAAGGTGTACACTCTAAAAACCATATCTATACCTTCTTTGACATGCCCATGTCAACTGGTGCAAGAACCTAATAAATCACCAACATTGCAACCTGAATTACAAATCCGAACTGAGGCCTGTTTTGAATTCTGTCTCTTAATGGCTTTCTTCATTACCAGTCTTACATGGCTTAATATCTTAACTTCTCCTCTTTGCTTAGTGAAATTTACTTAATTTATTTTGAATTCTAAGACTTGTGTCTATTTTTTGTTCTTTTTTACATCACTCAAAAAGACACTAGTCTTTTACCATACGTTGAGCATGCGTATTTGCAAAGCAAAGAAATTGCTACATATAAAGTTTAGTAAATATAGTTATATTCATCTAAATACTCCATAATGAAGAGGTATTTTATTCTAGTAACTGGTGGTAAGAAGTAAGCTTTCCTTGGTGCCAGTTCTACATCTTCCTCTGTGGGACATCAGACAATATTTTTTTCTTTTTTAAAAATTTTCCAAAGGGTGCATTTGCTCCCTTGAGAGACAGAAAGAGAGAGGAAGTGGTAAAAAGCATGGGGGGTATGGTCATAACAAAATTCCGTCTCTTCCACTCCCCTCTCTTTTCCAGATTTTGGGCACTTGCACACCCGTGCCTGGTGAGTTTTTCAAGAATCAGGGTCCAGAATTAAAACTATGTGGTCAGCTATATGGAATCCAACTCCCTTAACCTCCAGTCCATTGGCTGTCCCATAGATAAGTTAATTGCCTTCTCTCATGTTTGCTTTTATCCTCCAAAAGTGCTGTTGGAAGAGCTAATTAAATCAATTCCCATAAAGCAATTAAAACTGTGTTTGGCAGTTAAAAGAATTCAATAAGTGAGAACAACTATAGTCAATTAATATGTATTATTGCATATTAAATATTACAGGAAAAGTTAGTTTACTGTGGGGCATTCCTTCATGGAATATAATGTTGGATTAATCTACTGGATTTTTTAAAGTATTAAATATTTACATTTTAATAACAAAATTGTAACATATAAAGATATTGTGATACAGCCTCATTGTAGGCTGTTTTATTTGCAAAAATCTGGTAGTTGTTAACTTTCCAGATTTTGCAGAGAAGAAATGGTATTGACCTCTGCCCTATTTCAGTACAGATGAATGATCCATATTCAAAAAAAGACACAATAATATAAGATTCATAATGTGATATGAGAATATCCAGGCGAGATGTAGTAAGAGAGAGTAGTAAGTCTATTGCACCTGGACTCAATTTTCATTTCTTAAGGATTCAAAACAAACAAAGTATTTTTTCTCTATTTTATACCTTCCATGATTCATTTATCTCTTTAACTTTCAGTAATGTGTTTGTCTTGCTATTTTTATTTATCAACTTAAGACATTTTCATGTATTTACCACTCAAAGAAATCAGTGGAATCAATTGCACTGCTCGTCTATTGCCTGTCTCTCCTCTCTCCTTAACTTAGCTGTAGGTAGATGGTATTGGTTACCTTGAAGTTAGGGGTCAAAAACTCAATTGTGTCCAGGCAATTAATCAGCCCTCTCGGTCCTTCCTTGAGCTCCTGACATCTCTTGTATCTTCTAGCACTGAGCTCAGGGTGTCTGGGATTATGCTTGTCAGACTGGATTTCATGTTTAATTGCACAATCAGGTATTTCTTCCTGCAGAAGTATTCATTAAACAGTTGTCCACAGTATTTCTACTTTCCAAAAACTGTTGACTTTTTATTTACTTATGCTTCTTTTTTTTAATCTTCACGTATGTAGGCTTACATTTTTCTTTTTATTTTACTTTTCAATTGGATGAAATAGAAAAAATACATGTGCTCATTTCCTATTCTTAAAGTTGATTTTTGTCTTATTTGTTTGTTTGTTTTGCTGTAAAGTACATGTGCTTGCTAGAGAGAAACAGACAGAGAGGTAAACTCAGAAATCACCCTACTTCCCATGGGAAATGACCACATCACAAACCCTGCTCCTCCATTCTCCTGTAAGGACTTTGGTCACGCCCGGCATGTTTTTCAGTCTTCAGGGTTGGGAACTGGAACCACAAAGTTGTCCATGTGAGAGCCATCCCCTTTGATCTCACACTACCACCACCTGCTGTCCCCAACGATTGTTTTTAAATGACTTACTTATTAGGGTAACACCAAAGAAGAATTTAGAAATAAATTATTATTTAAAAATACTTTCTCTGAATATTTCTATTATATATAAATAATGTGAAGAATAAATTCACAGGATCTTACTTAATAGAATTTATATTTGTTGCCAGGGAATATGAAAATATTTTAATATGAGCAATAGATTTTATTTGAATAGAAGTGCTGTTTGTATTTTAGCATCTTATTTTATTTTTTTTCTTTTTGGAGAGTTTTTTCTATAGGGCACATGCACCTGCCAGACAGAGAGAAAGTGAATAATCACCCCCCCGGGGGGATGACCACGCCACAGTTTCTTCTCCTCCGTTCTCCTCTTGGGATCTTGGGCACACATGTGCACACGCCCAGTGTGAGTTTTAGACCACTGGGCCCAGAACGCAAACTGCGGTCGACTACATGGGAGTCCAGCGACATAGCCATTATGCTAACTGCTGGTCCCTGTACTTTAGTATCTTTAACTTGTTTAAAAGTGGTTTATATTTTCTCCTAAGTATTTTACATACACACGCACACATGCACATGTGTGTGTGCATGTGTGTGTGTGCGTGTATATATATATGTGTATGCATGTACATTTATTTTCTTATTATCTTCTATAATTATTTAATAGAAAGTAAATATTCTAGGGTCAGCCCCATTGTGCAGTGGTTAAAGGAGCAAGATTCATCTAGCTGACTGTGGCTAAATTTCTGGCTCTAACATCTTGGAGGTAACTTGCCGGTCATACGTGCATTTATGCCCCAAATTCTGACTGGATGAAGAAATGAAGGAAAAGGGAAATCAATATGATCATGCCACATAAGGGGATAATGTCTCTCTTTTATTCTCTTTGGCAAACAGACAAGCCCTCTGAAAATTCAAAAAAATAATTTAAAAACATGAAGTATTTTAATTTAGAAAAGATAGCTATGTAATTTCTTTTGTCAAGTTTATGTTTTTTATGTTTTCTAGAAAATATCCGCAAAATCTTATATTGGGAATGTTATTTATAATACAGTAACTACAGCCAACCAACCAAATACGCCCTTTTACACATCTATACTTGGCATAAAAGGTTCCAATCAGAGAATAAACAGCACATAAAGAAATGGATGCAGAAATATATCAGGTAGAGGACAGCCAGATTAAATCAATACAATCTTTTGCAATTTGTATTTTGCAAATAGAGTTACTAGTGATTTTCAAGACATTAAGCTTGTAAGTTTTACTGAAAATATATTATTTACAACACTTTTAAAAGTAAATACAATGCTTTTTTAAATTACTATGACGGGGCCAGCAGGTGGTGTGGTGGTTGGGGGTGCTGGACTCCCACATAGCTGATGACAGTTCGAATCCTGGAACTGGTGGCTTGCTTTCTCACTTTCCATCTCTCTCAGTCTGTCCCTAGCTGGTCAAATTAAAATAAATAAATTAAATTAAATTAATAAAATAAATAAAATCATTCTTTAAATAAATTACTATGTCATTCTTGACGTATACACTTGGGGCAAAAAGAACCAGCAGACAGGGCACCTTTGTGTGAAAATGATGTCTTCATTATTTTTATTGTAGAAAAGAAAGGAGAAGTGTTTCAATCAGCCAAGTTCTAAAAGGTGAGACTGAGGTCATCAATGAAAGTAAAACAACAGTGTCTCAAAAAGCGAAATATACCCCTTAATAAACTACTTCTCAAAAGGAACATGACTTATTTATTGTTACAGACTAGAAGTATTAACCACAAACACTCATCTGTGTATGTTTCCAAGTAAGTCATAAAATAGATGTGTTTTTCTGTCTGTTTTGTCATTCCCATTCTATTGGGCAGTTTGCTTCATGTCCTTAAGCAGCAGAGAGTTGGTTGTTAAATTCCAGGGAGCATGCTGTGTTTGATAGATCTTAGAATTCTGAACTTCACTCTTAATATGGCTGAAACCATTCCCTGACTGATCTGTCTCCTTGAATTCTCATTATGTCACCCATACTAATTTGGAGTTGGATGTAGATGAGTGTAAAGGAGATGAGTAGTTATGGATGAGGTAGTTGTTTGTTCCAGTGCAGTGCCCCCTTTTTTATAGGCAGCACTTTTTTTTTCACACAGAAACAAATTTTACAAACTTTTAAAGATCAAAATTTTTTTTTTATCACCAACAAAAGCCATCAATAATTAGTAAATAATTAATTTTAGTCAAAATCTTCTACGGCCTTCCTACATAGTTCAAGTTGTGAAGTGTAGCAGCACATCAAAGGTGCATTTATATCAGAACAGTAGTTGAACAGAAACTGCAGTATTAACTATTTGTGCTAATGGCTTTGTACCAGTACATAACCACGATTTGTATGATATTGGTATTTTGTAATAATTCATAACAAATTTCTGTAACAAAATGTACAGTGAAATTAACTGCTATGAGAAGTCCTTGTACCATTTTGCCTACCTTTCATCGTTTATTTTCCTTTATTTGTGATTTAATAATACATGTTATTTAAACTAGAATTGGTGAAGTATGTAGTAATCTAATGCATAACCTTCAGAAACAAACTAGATTTGATGGTTTCCTCCAATATTCCCTTTAATATTTCCCTCATGAATTCTATTATTTCAGCAGTTCTGGACTATGTGATGAATAGAGTAGTGTTTAATAATGAATCTCAGTGTATACCAGAATTATCGCAGGGGGTTAATATCCATTTCAGCTATTCACAATATTTTTTTATTCATGCAGCATAATAGCTAGCACATTCTGGGCAGTAAGCCAGGTTTAGGGTTTCCTATATGAAAGACATGGTTCCTATCCCCAATATGTGGAATATATTATGTGGATTTTGAATTTCTAATCTTCCTAGAAGAATATTCTCCAAGTATTTCATCTGAACTTCCTCTGAGAAACATGGGGCATTTGTTTAATCAAGACAAAGACATAGACCTTCACAGGATCACTCCAAAGCACACTAAATCTACTTTAGAGCTGAGCTTCACATTTTTAGGAATAGATTATAGGGTTGATTTTTTAAATAGGCAGTTGAAATTAAATTTGATAAAGAAGAACATATGTTTTTAAAGAAAAGTAAGCGCTTCTATTCTTTTTCCTCAGGATAATTTCACATTTTATATAAAGTCCACAATATAATGTATACATACTCTCTCTATATATATGTATATACATATATTTTTTAAGAGAGAACTTTACATTCTTCTGTCTGTTAAATGTTTCCTTCCCTTGGACCTCACACCTACACCCCACCACCCACTCTCTCCTCTTAGGGCCTCTAGCATCCACAGCCATCTTCTCTATCGTCACATATTTAGAGCCATAGAGCATAGATGAGAACTATATATTTATGTACAGTAGGCTTCTCTCATCCAGAATCCTTTTAGGATGCAGACTCTATCTGTTAATCTTGCTCATGGAAATAAGAAAAAGTAGCTTTTAAAAGAAGGGTTGTTTAAGAATGAAATTAAATACAAATTAATATAAAATAATACAGATATATATTTAAAGTTTTCATAATTATAAAATTGTTATAAAATGGGCTAATTATTTGTATTGATTTCTTAATGGAAAAGACAGAAACGTATAAAAAAGTATTATCACCATCAGGGAAACGCAAGTTAAACTGAAAGTGATAACATACTTTCTTCTATAAAAATGGTTAAAATTAAAAATTATCAGACACAAGTGTTGGTAGGGAATTTAATTATCAGCACTCTCTAATAATAAGATACTGTGGCATTTTGGGAAAGTTCTTAATTTATTACAAAATTAAATACCTACTATGTAATCCAGCAATTTCATTAATGTGAATCACCACTGGTTTAGTGAAACTTTATGCCTACAGAGATGAGGATGAGAATGCACATAGCAGCTGTATTTATAACAACCTTAAATTGGAAATAGACAAAAATTACAACAGAAGATTTGATAAAGTAATCATAGTATATTCTTTCTCAGCAATAAATGAACGACTAACTTACTAATGGACATAATAACTTAGATGATTCCCACAGTGAAAGAAAAAATAGGCAAAATAGTGCCTGCTGTATATTTCCATTTGTGAAAATCTAGAACAGGCAAAAATAACTTGTGGGAGAAAATAAACAAACGAGCACCTCTCTTTATGGGAAAACCAATTGGAAAAAGCTATGTATAAACTTACTGGGATAATGTAAACATCATCATCAGCTGATGTAAATGTCACAATCAGCTCTATGTATCTGCAGGTATCAGGTCAGTGGATTTAACCAACCACAGATAGAAAATATTTTAAAAAAAGATTTAAAAAAAATATATCAATTAAAAATTACATAAATGAAAAACAATGCAGTATAACAACTATTTATATAGTATTTACATTGCATTTGTATTATAAGTAATCTCTAGGTTATTTAAAACATACAGGAGCATGTGAGTCAGTTATATCAAAGTACTGTACCATTTTTAATGAAAGAGTTAAATAATCATGGATTTTGAGATCCATGCAGGATTCTAGAACCAATCTTGTGTAGACACAGAGGAAAAACTATGTATCTCAGAAGGGCTGTAGAGTAAATGCATATATACATATGTCAAAATTAATTGACTGTGAACTTCATATTTTCACTCTGTTTAAAAGTTACCTTAAAAATATCTGCAGAAATAGGAACAGCAGTGTGTGTGCATGCCCAAGATCCCAAGAGGAGAATAGAAGAGAAGGGATTGAGGCATGGCCATGCCCCCTGGAGGGTGATTTATCTCTTTCTGTCTCTCTGTCTCTCTCTTTCCAGAGAGTGCACGTGCCCTATAGCAAAACGTCTCAAAAAAAAAATCTGCAAAAAGTTATTGAATCCTAGCTTGTGGATTTATTTTTCTTAGTGTGGGAAGTCAGAAGTGTAAAACTACTTTCTGTGAGGTTTTGTAGTCTTCTGTAAATTAGTAAATATCTTGGGAGCAAAGTGCTCAGAGCTTCTTCTATTAGGGAAAAAATGATAAATATTTAATGTTGAAAGTCAAAAATAAATTATGTGTTCTTTGATTAGAACAGCCAATGGGGTTAAGACAATGTGGAGAGAGAGAGAGAGAGAGAGAGAGAGAGAGAGAGAGAAAGAAATATCTCAGCTCTGTCTTCTAAGAGGGTCTGAAAGCAATACCAGGATGAGCACATCTAACACTCAGATTTCAGTTTCTAAATAACATTTTCCATGAAAGGAAACCAGGCATCCTTGAAAGAAATACTGATTTCAGGGTTGATCACAAAATGTAAAAAATGGTTTCTTTCTCCTTTAGGGCTGACTAATATTCCTCTGTGTCTATGTACCATGCACCCCTTATCTAGTCAACTGATTTGGGCCAATTAGATTGATCGCATATCTTAGTTATTGTAAATAAACTGCAATAAACATAGAAGTGCAGATATCTATTATAAATAATAGCTGTTTGTTTAGCTTGATTACCTCTTATTTGTGACAATATGGATGAATCTAGAGAAAAGAGAAAGTTTTATACAGTCTTGGTACTAATGTACTTCCACAACTTTGTCAGCACTTATTATTCTTTTTTATTTATTTGGTTTTGTTACTTGTTTGTTTGATAATAAGCATTGTAACTAGAGTGAGCTGATACCTCATTGTAGTTTTGATTTACATTTCCATGATAATTAGTGATGAGCATTTTTTCAAGTACTGTTTTACCATTCACATATTTTCTTTTAAGAACTGTCTGTTTAGATTGCCTGTTGTTTGCAACAACATGGACAAACTTAGAGGAAATAATGCCAAATAAAATAAGCCAAGCACTGAAAGAAAAATGTGTATGTGTATGCTTTCACTCATTAATTGAAGACAAAGATTTAATTGAATAGAAATTAAGAGTAAAATGGTAGATTCCAGAAATGGGAAGGAGAGGGAATGAGGAGCTAGGGAGAATGTGGTTAGTAGATGAAAGAGTGAAAGTAGAAAAATGGAATGAGTTCTAAATTACTGTAGCATAGTAGAGTAATTATTGTTGGTGACAAATCATTGTACATTTCAAAGTAAGTAGAACTGAGGATTTCTAATGTTTACAACACAAGGTGATAACTGTTTTGGTTGAAGGATATGTTCATTATCTTGATTTGGTTATTACACATTGCTTACACATATTTAAAAGCTACACTGTATTCCAAAAGTACATACGACTGTTCTGACAGTTAAAAATCGTAATAAACAAGTAGATAATGAGCCCCAAACATCTTGATATAATAGAGAACAAATAGTCCTAAAAGAATGGTAATTTGGTCATGGAACATAGGAAGTAGTTTCAAGCGACTCACAATGGCCAATTCTGAGAAAAGTTGATCAAATAAATAGTGATGTTTAGTGATTATAATTGAATAAACTGAGAAGCTATAACATTACTTATGTATACAAATGAATAATAAAAGGGGACAAAAGAATGTTCTTCTTTGTAGGAAGGATTAAATAAACATAAAATGTTTGGAGAGTTATAAAAATATCAACCAATGCTGTGAAATTGTAGTGAAGTTTCTCATAAATGACCTTCATTTTGTGTTTACCACAGCAAAGAGCCACTGTAAAGACAGCAATAGCATGAAATAAAAATAGACAAAAAAATGGAGTAATTAATTTCAAGCTATGGATTATATAGGAGACTGACTTTTCTGACCAGAGGCAGTGATATTCTGAAACCTAAAGAAATCACTTCTTAAAATTACAAATATCAGGTGGTTTTTCTGGGATAGCACATGAGTTTCTCAATGACATCATTTTACATATCTGAATTTGTAACATTTTTGAAGTAGCTTCAAATTTTGTTGCAGTGCTTTGGTTATTTTTTTAATCACTCCAGATCATTTATATTTGCTTTTACAATCATAGTTTATTACTGTTTAGCTTCACTGAGCAGCTTATAATAGTAACGAAAGAGATTTTCTCGCTATCATTCACCTTAATAGACTGATAAATAACCATAAAGTTACTGGTTATTTTATGTTATTGGAAATATAAGAGCACTGTCAAATTGTGAACTAGAAACAAACCTGAAATTAATCTAGTTATATTAAGATTTGAATTTGATTATTTATGAAATTGTGCATGGGGCTCTTTTGGACATTTTCTCTACTGGGAAAAGATTTTCAGCAATTAGTACTGGATGAAACTTCATAGGTATATGTGCCTGCCTTATTTGTGGCTTACAAAGAGGAATTAATTTTCAAAAGTTTTGTGAAAGTTAAAGTTATACTCCAAAGTATACTTCTGGGATCTAAGATACACTCATCGGAATTTTTACTTTATAGTTAAACTAAAATAAAATAAGCTTCCTTTCTTTGCTACTGAGGTAACCATTTGAACATAAGACATGTATTACAAATTTGATGGTTGGACATTCTAATAATTATATCTATATTGTGGTGAATAATTATCTTAAAATTGATTTTTTTTTCTAGTGGAGAATAAAAATTAAGTTTTCTTAAGTTGCTAACTTCTTTTTAAATAAAAAGGTTTTTGGGGAGAAGGATGACAAAGAATACAACCCTTTCAAACTTTGTACGTAAATGACACTACACAAAGCAGTTAAAAGCAAGTTTTAGTTTTCCGCCCGAACCCTACAATAATCAAATTATTCCACTTGACTTAATACACCTCTTCACTTGGGGGTTCCACAGAAGTAAAAAGCAAGTTGAAAACAGAAAATAGTAACTCTCATTAAATCAACCTTAAGCAAAATAACATAACTATAAATAAAAGTAAAATATAGAGCATTGAAAGTTTATTTCTAAGGTCTTATAAGATATTTCAATGTTAATAATATAAACAGTTTTATACAGTATTTTCAGATGGTTATTATAAATAGCTGTGTATTCTTATACAGTGATACCTCTGTGCAAAGTTAGTCAATTTACATTTCCAGGATTGTTCATTATTTAAACTCAAAGCTTATGGTTTGCTTTTCCATTATTTTACAGTATTATTTTTAGGTCTGAGCCATGATAAGAAACAATAGTTCAAACATTAGAATACTCTTTAGTTTTCATTTAAGGGAAAGTGTTACTTGTGCTTTTTTTTTCCTTTTTTTTCAGGGTTTGGGGGGAGATGAGAGAGAATTTTGCTATTAGGGCAGATGCATTCACTGGAGAGTCAGAAAGACAGAAAACAAGAAATCATCTCCTGAAGGGGAGGGCCAATCCACAATCTCTTCTCCATTCTCCTCATGGATGTTGGGCACATATGCACACATGAGTTTCAAGCTACTAGGTTGGGGACTCAAACCACAGCAGACTATATGAGAGTCCAGTGCCTCAACCAGTAGGCCATCTGCTGTCTTTATTTGTGCATTTTCTTTACAGAATTAATATATGGAATCAATATTTACATAGTCTTCATAATCATATCTATAACTATTGAAAGAAAAATACACCTAATTTGAAAATTACCTTACCTTTTTTTTTTTTCCATTTCATCGCAACTAAAAAAATCACACAATACTGCAAAGCACATGCATCTGTAGATATAATGATAGTGTAATGAAGTCAGTGGTCATGCTCGAAGAATTAATATCTGTGCTGAGATTACAATTAGAGTCCAACAGACATATATATTGCTTAGTAATTATCCAAGTGCCAAGTCCTCCAAGTCTAATTTTGGATGTGACCTCAAAAGCACGGGCAACAAAAGCAAAAATAGACAAATGGAATTACATCAAACTAAAAAAAAGGCTTCTGCACAGCAAAGGAAATAATCAACAGCAAAGGGACAGCCCATAGGATTTTATTTATTTATTTTTTTTTTGAGAGGTTTTTGTCTTAGGGTACGGTCACTTGCTGGGGAGAGGGAGATAGAGGATAGTGAGAGGAAAAGTGAAAAAGCACCCCCGAAGGCTGATGGCCATGCTGCAATTCTTTCTTCGCTATTCTCCTCCTGAGATCTTGAGCATACACTCACATATGTCTGTTGGGAGTTTCAAGCCACCAGGTCCAGGCCAGGACTCAAAAACTGCAGTCGACCATGTGGGATTCCAGCAATATAACCACTATGCCACCTGCTGGCCCCCAGCGTTTTTTAAAATAGAAAATAGTTGCAATTATTCATTTGATATTAGGTTACTATCTAAAATATAAAGAAATTCAATTCAAAACTAAGGCAAAAAAAATTTAAAATGGATGAAGGACTTGAATAGATATTCCTCAAACAAAACATAAAATAGCCAATAGGTATAGGAAAAATAATGCTCAGTTTTATCATCAGAAAGATGCAAATTAAAAACCCAACATTTTTTAACACTTATAAGAATAGATATTTTCAGGTAGACAAAAGTGGGAAGTGTTGGTGAGGACAAGGAGGAAAGAGATTCTTGCACACTATTGGTGGGACCGTAAATTAGTACAGCATTATGGAAAACATTATAGAGGATTTCTAAACATGTTAAAAATAGAGCTATTATATTATCCTGCAATCCCAATGTTGGGTATATATCCAAAGGAAATGAAATCTGTATGTCAAAAGATATCTTCATTTCCATGTTTATAGTATCCCAATTCATAGTAGTTATGATATTGTGTCAACCTAAATGTTCATCAATGAAAAAAATAGATGTAAAGAAATGTAGTATATATGCACAATGAAATACCATTCACCATAAAAGGAGAAAATCCTGTCATTTGTGACAATGTGGCTGAAGCTAGAGGACATTATACTAAGTGAAGTAAGTGAGGCACAGAAAGACAAATATCAGAGGTCTCACTCATGTATACGATCTAAAAGTGGATCTCAAAACTAGAGATTAGAGTGGTGATTACTAGAGACCACAGGTATTGGGGGAAAGCAGTTGACGTCAACCAACACAAAATCTTAGTTAAAGTGAAAAGATAAATTTAAGAGAGCTATAATTGTACAACATAATATAATTGATAATACGTTATCCTTGAAAAATGCTTAGGGAATAGATGAGAAGTATTCTCATTACAAAAATGATAGCTATGTGAACATAAGTTAAACCGATTTAGTCATTTTACAATGGCTATACCTTTTAAAACATTATGTGTTTTTCAAATAAATACAATTGTTCTATCAATTTAAAAATATTAAATATTTAAAAATCATATTTATAGATTATTTATATTGATATTTTAATATAATCATAGCAAGTCTATGTGTTAGGGCTTTATTAAGCCTATTTTGCCCTCTGAGAAAATAGAAATTTAGACATTTTAAATAACTTGCCCCAGGTCACAGTTCTAGTTGGTGACAGATCTGGGACTCAACTCTCTCCGAAATCAAACAATATTTCTTGGCTCAATCAGCAGCCTCATTGCCCCAGAACGCTATATGACTGAAAAATTTTGACAAGTATTCAATGACATAAAGATAGTCCACCCTAAGTGCCTGAAAGTCTGTTGCCTCTTTCTACAAGTCAGCCTAACAGAGTGTCATTTCTGACCTAGACAAATTCTATAAAGTATTTTATAATTTCTAGTTCCTTTAAAACTAATAGTGTAAATAAATGAAAGATAAAGGAACTTTTTTGGAAAGTTTCTTTCTTTGATAAGAGTGAGAGACAAGGAGAGAGAAAAAAAGAGAAAGAACTAAGCATCCTCAACAAGGTTTCATGTCCCCAGCCTTCCTAGTCAGGCACACCCTTCCTGCATGTACAGGGAACTGAACCTCCCCTCTTCTATGTGGATCCAGCATCACTTGAGCAGTGCCACTCAGTGACCAGAAATGTGTTTTACTTTGAGGTTTATGTGTGTTTCTAGGCGGAACCTAGCTACAAAATTTTTAAAAAGGAAATTAACATTTAGTGTAATTTTGACAAGAGGAAACTGGCGAGGACCCACAAACATAGTAGCAGTCACTTTGCTTGGCAAAAGTTTCTTCTAGTCATCTGAGATCCACTTGTATTATCTTATTTTATTTTTCTTAAAGCAATTTTCTTTAGCTTTTAGATCTGACAAATCACATAATGTTGTTGATTGACTTCAAAGACTCAAACTGCTATATTAGTTCAAATTATCCTTGTGTTAGAATAGTCACCCCCTGGATGACTCTGCTAATGGCAAATGACAAAACTTTTTCTCAGACCGTAACATGAAGAATATATAGTTGATATTTTAAGAAACCTTATTAGAATGTTCTGTGTGTCAGGTTTTTTTTATTTTAATTTTAATTTTTAGAGAGATTTCTACTACACTGTATGTGCCCTTGCCAGAGAGACAGAGAAAGACAGAGAGACAGAAAGTGAAAATTACTTTCCACGGGGGTGTCCACCCCACAATCCCTTCTCCTACATTCTCCTCTTGAGATCGTGGGCATGCACACACATGTGCCCAGCGTGAATTTTAAGCCACCAGGTTCAGGACTCAAACCACAGTCAACTACATGGGAGTCCAGTTATGTAGCCATTACACCATCTGGGGGTCCCACAGTTATTATTTTTAAAGCACAAGAATTTTGCTTATTTTGCTACTCTTAATAATTGGTTCATAGACAAGTTTATTGCCGTTGTTCCTTTGTTAATGTTCAGGACTGAACTATAGAAATGGTTTTCTTTTTAGGTTTGGCCATAAGGCAGGAGAGTTCTCCAGAGAGAGACAGAGAGAGGAAAGCGACAAGTCCACCCCTCCTCACACGTGGAGATGCCCACACTTCAATCCCTTCTCTTCCATTCTCTTCTAGGGATTTTGGCCACACATGCACGTACTCAGTGTGATTTTCAAGTCACCAGGTCTGGGCTCGAACCATGGTCAGCTATGTAGTAATCTAGCACCTTAACCACACCACTACCTGCTGGCCCCAGAACTATAAATAATTTTAATTGTCTAAAAATAACTGAATAATATTTTATCAATACGTGAATACCAAAATGTTTAAAATGTGTCACACAAATAAATAACGGGGGGAAAAAAACAAGAAAATGAAAGTATACAAATGGTAAAAATTATAATAAAAGTGGGAGAATACTTGAGATAGCAATGGTTGTAAGATGAATATAAAATTGAAAAAAGTGCTGAGTATAGAAACAAACATAAATTATGCCAATTACATTCTTCTCCTCCTTGCTCATTCACTATTCTTTGTTGAAACGGAATGTATGCTAACTGCTATTACTTCTTTGAGGAATATGCCATTAAATCGTTGTCCTGTTTTAAAACACAGAAGCATAAATGCATCTGACATATAATAATAGGACATATTTACCTGGTGTTATTAGTGATTATTCTCTGCACTTTACAAGGACTTATTTTTTTTTTTTTTTTAGGTTTTGGTAATAGGTACCGTGGGCTCACCTGAGCAGGAAGAGACAGATTCAGAGAAAGGGAAAGTAAGAAATCACCCCCGTAGGGCAGTGACCATACCAACATCCCTTCTTCTCTCAGGATTTTGGGCACATGCATATATGTGCCCAGATGTGATTTTTAAAGCAATAGGTTCAAGACTTAAAATGCAGCTGTATAGAAGTCCATACTTTGACCACTATGCCACCTGTTGACCTTTAATGAACATTTTTGTGCTTAATAGTAGCACTAGGATTATTATTGCTATTTTGAGGGTGAAGGTAAATATATGTGTACACTGTGTGTGTGTGTGTGTCTGTGTGTGTTTTATATGTATTATATTATAAAAACAAAATATGCTTATATATTAAGAATAAATTGCATTTAGTGTATAATTTATTGTACATCTATTGGCTAAAATACACTAACATTCTATTTTAAATATAAAAACAATTTTTTTTACTAGAATAAGAACATAATTGAGTTTTTTAGCTTTTTTAAACTTTAAAATATTACAAACTTACCAAAGTTCTAATTTTTTAAATAAAAAAATACAATATATTTTTCAAAGCATTATTAGAAATGTTTTTGCAAATAAATATTCTATGTACAATATATAGCTTTTTTAGTAATAATATTTTTGTAACCTTTTGCAATGCCAATTATGGAAGGTGCAAAATTGAATGAAACAGACAAGTAAAACAATAAGGGCAACTCTTATGGACATTGAAAAAATGAACAAAAAATATTAGAGCTTAAAGAAAAAAATATCTGAGAAAAATTATTACTATTGGGCCTACCTTCCCCCCAAGAAAATAGAGCTGAATAGAAATGTTCACTATCTACATACTTCTAATTTATTAGCACTGATAAATTGTAATTGATATTGAAGGCTTAACCAATGTTAAGCTAAATTACTAAGTCTCTGAGAAAATCAGAATACTATAAGCCTCTCAGCAAGAGAGTTTTCTGTTAGTAAAACAGACCGCACATTGTGAAAAAACTTATATAAAGGTTCACAAATGTAATTTGCTCTCTTACAATTTGTACAGAATAATAACAGACATTTTTAAAATTGTAAAGACAAGCATTATAAAAATGCTCTGACTTCCATCAATATTTATAAATTTAATGATATCTTGTCTCTCTGATATTTAGTATTTAGAAATGCTGACTAAGAACTGGTAAACCTTCAGCTTGACAATTTCTTACTCATATAAAATCATTTTTGTCATAATCCTTTAAATAACCATCTAAAATCAGTTGTGTTTATATAAACACAACATAGAGAAACGCAAATCAAATTGTTAACTGAAACCCCATAAATAGCACTAACTCAAATCTCAAATGTAAACTTTATTTTTAAAATTTTTAAACATTTCTTTTTTTTTTTTTGGAGAGATTTTTGCTTTAGGGCTTGTGCGCTCGTCGGACAGACAGAGAGAGACAGAGAGACAGAAAGCGAGAAATCACCCACAGGGGGGATGGCCACGCTGCAATCCCTTCTCCTCCATTCTCATCTCAGGATCTTGGGCACGCATGCACACGTGCCTGGCATGAGTTTTAAGCCACTGGGCCCAGGACACGAACCGCGGCCAACTATGTGGGAGTCCAGCGACATAGCCACTACACTAACTGCTGCCACCCCCCCCCAAATTTTTTTATTTTTTTGGAGAGATTTTTGATATAGGGCGCGTGCGCTCGCCAGACAGACTGAGAGAGACATAGAGACAGAAAGAGAGAAATGGTCATGCCACAATCCCTTCTCCTCCATTCTCCTCTTGGGATCCTAGGTACGCACGCACACGCGCATGGCGTGAGTTTTAAGCCACCAGGTCCAGGACACGAACCGCGGTCAACTACGTGGGAGTCCAGCGATATAGCCATTACACTAACTGCTGGTTCCCCCCAAAAAATATTTTAAACATTTCTGCCAGAGATATGTGATCTCACCAGAGACAGAGAGAGAAAGTGAGAGAGAAAGTGAGAAGCTTCTCCCATGGGGAATGGTCATGCTAGAATCCCTTCTCTTCCATCTCTCCTTCCTATCAGCATTTTGTGTTCATACACAGACATGTTTGGTATGTTTCCCAAACCTCTGGGTCTGGGACTCAAACAACAGATTTGGTTACATGGCAGTCAGCAGCTTAATCACCATGCCACTCAACCATGGGCATTACTTTTATTTATCAAAGATGTACAAAATTTTTGCCAAGTGCAAAAATTGTGGCAATAATCGATGATCCTATTTCAGCTATTCTAGAAAAATTTACCTGTCTATGTAGGAAAGAGAGGGAGAAAGAATGATTTTGCAAAGCTCTGAGTATATATTGAAATGTGTTTGGGTTTAGTAATGCTTTGATTTCTGAAAATATCTTATCCATTGAGAGTAGAGTGCAAAGAATATTCACTTGCCCTTTTTTGTTTTTTTTTAAGGGCTTATTTCTCACGTTATGTAGTATGGCTAACCTAATAGATTTGTCTGGTGGGTGTGAGTAAAATGTAGATTACTGGACCCAACATCATCCATATGCAAAGAAGTCTCTTCAGGAGGATCCCAGGTACCTATATTTGAAACAGATACCCCAAGAGATTGTTATAAGCATTGTGTTTAGAAACACTGCTCAAGTATTATTGAGGGCTATGATATGTCACTAGAATGATATGGGGTAGAAAAAATAGCAGATAAAAGTTTAAAAAGGCTTATCTTTGCATGTCTCTGTCTCTTTTTCTCTTCAGAAAAAAATATCCCCTAACCTCCACCAGGCCAATAAATATATAGCAACAAGTAAATTACAACAGTCTGACCTTCTTAAAGACAGAGCACAGGACAAAAAAAAAAAAAATTAAAAAAAAGGATGAGGCTGTTCTAGGGCAAAAAAAGAAAGCACAGTCTTAAGGCAAACCAGGCTCCAGTCTTAACACAAATAATAGTTAAGGAGATTGAAAGCTTCTGAGGCACTGAGGCTCCCCTTAGGAACAAGAAACCTCAGACTCCTCACAGATCCTAACTATATTAACTTATCCTTTATAAAGGCTTAGGGGAAGAAAATGTGTGGCTATTAGATATGATTATTTCAGTCTGTTGTCATGCACAAGATGTCTGATTTTCAACAACAAAAAATATATCACACTAAAAGTCAAAAAGTAAATGCACTGCCAAGAAACAGAATCAGATTCAGACTCAGGACACAGATGTTGGAACTATCTGGCAATAAGACACATTCTGAGGCAAAGTACACTCAAATTCCAAGAAATAACTCGAAATTGAAAATTTTAAATGCAAATGGAGAAAAACAGTCATTCCAAACAATGAAACAGATGAAGATGAATGCAGTTGTCTCTTTAGAAACTATACATGCCACAGGACAACAAATCGATATATTTAAGATATTAAACAATGGGTCTAGCAAGAGGTATGATGACTATGGTGCTAGTCTCTCACATGGTTGACCGTGGTTTGAGTCCTGAACCCTGTGGCTTGAATATCACACAAGGAGCGTGTGTGCGTGAGTGTGTGTGCGTGTGTATGGTGTGTGTGTGTGCCCAAAAATCCCTAGAGAAGAATAGAGGAGAAGGGATTGTTGTGTAGCCATCCACCCTAGGGTGGTGATTTTTCACTTTCTTTCTATATCTTTCCAGTGAGTGCACATGCTTTATGGAAAAATTCTAAAAAATAAAGTAATATAAAATAATAAAATGGTATAAGAAATTAATAAGTTAAATAGGAAGGTATCACATGTTCAGAGATCAGAAAAAGAAAATATTAAGATAGCAATATTCTTAAAATTGATCTACAAATTCAGCGCGATTCCTTTCAAAATATCAGCTGGGTTTCCTACAGAAATTCAGAAATTAATTACAAAATTTGCATGTAAATGAAGCATCCCAAAATAGACAAAAGCATCTTGAAAAATAAAAGCAAAATTGGAGGATTTGTAATTCTTGCATTCAAATCTATTACAAAAGGCCTAACTGCAGTGGCACATGGTATTAAGATGCTATGTAGGGGCCAGCAGGTGGTGTGGTGGTTAGGGTTCTGGATTCCCACATGCCTAAAAATAGTTGGACAACAGGACCTGGCATTTTGAAAATCACCCTAAGAGCATGTGTGTTCATAACCAAAATCTAGAGAAGAGAATAAAGTAAAAGTGTTGAGACATGGCCATCCCCTCTGGATTAGTGTTTCTGCACTTTTCCTCTCTCTGGTAAGTATAGGTTTCTATTGCAAAAGCCTTTAAAAAAGGGAACCAGCAGTTAGCATAATGGCTATGTTGCTGGACTCCCACGTAGTCAACCACTGTTCGCATCCCAGACCCAGTGACTTAAAACTCACGCCAGGCGCGTGTGCATGCGTGCCCAAGATCCCGAGAGGAGAATGGAGGAGAAGGGATTGTGGCGTGACCATCCCCCCTGGGGGGCGATTTCTCGCTTTCTGTCTCTATGACTCTTTCTGCCTGTCTGGTGAGCTCACGTGCCCTATAGCGAAAATCTCTCCAAAAAAAAAAAAGCCTTTAAAAACAAAAACGTTGTGCTTCACAGGCTGGGTTTACATGACAGGTCTGAGTTTGATTCCTGGTGCAACCTAAAGACTGGGCATGGTTGTGTGCATCTATAATCCTAGCAGTCTGAGGGACAGAGGTGGGAGAATTGTGTACTCAAGTCTGATCTTAGCAATATAGCAGGTCTGAAAGAGTTGGGGATAGTTACACATCTTCGTTCCCAGCTACCTAGAAGGCAAAGGAAAGATATTATGACACAGTGAAACTGTCAAAAAACAAAACAGAACAAAACAAAACAAAATAAGAATGAAGGAAGGAAGAGGGCAAACTACAGTAATCAAGATTATGTTTCACTAGCATTTGTTGGCATAAATATAGACAGCAGTTAAGGGTATAGACTTAAAGTTCAGCAACAAACCCATAGTTCTATGGATAATTGATTTTCAATAAGGATGCCAACATCATTTATTGGGAAAAAAAAAATTTCTTCAACAAGCAGTACTGGAACAACTGGACATCTACATGTGAAAGAATGATTTTGTACTACTTCATATCATTTAAAGCTAAATTAAACTGGATTAAAGATATAAATGTAGGGTCTCACTGTAATACTCTTAGAAAAAAAAATTTTAATATTATTTGATTTATCTATCTTTATTTATTTATTTATTTTAATTTAACCAGAGAGGGAGAGAGTGAGAGGGAGAGAAAGAAAGTGAGAAAGCAAACTGCCAGGTCCAGGACTCGGACTGTGGTAGGTCATGTGGCAGTCCAGCGCCTTTACTCATCATGCCACCTGCAGGCCCCAAAACTATTAGAAGATAATTTGAGTTTACAAATTTTTGGCTTTGGATTAGAAAATGGCTTTTAGATATGAAAATTAAACTCACAAGTATCCAGAAAAATAGTTAAATTAAATTTTATCCAAAACAAAAGCTTTTGGGACCAGCAGTTAGCATAATGGCTATGTCGCTGGACTCCCATGTAGTTGACCGTGGTTTGAGTCCTGGACCCTGTGGCTTAAACTCACACCAGGTGTGTGCGTGTGCATGCCCAAGATCCTGAGAGGAGAAAGGAGAAGGGATTGTGACATGACCATCCCCCCTGGGGCAGTGATTTCTCTCTTTCTGTCTCTGTCTTTCTGGAGAGCACATGTGCCTTATAGCAAAAAAAA
>NW_006159959.1:1948238-1967419 GCF_000334495.1 Tupaia belangeri chinensis
CTCACATAAGATATAAAAAAAAAAAAAAAAGAAAAGAAAAGCTTTTGAGGTCTGAAGTACACTATCAAGAAAGAGATAAGACAACCCATAGAACAACAAAAAAACATGTAAACTGTATATACCAAATAGATAAAGAACGTAAAGTTCAACAGCAAACAGACAGACAAATTAAAAAATGGGCAACAGGCTTAACTAGACATTTCTCCAAAGAAGATATATAAGTGATCAAACTGGCAAATCTATAGAGACAGAAAATAGATTAGTACTTTCCAGGGTTTGGGTGTGGGGCTTGCAGGTGAACTGTTACTATGTATGGAATTTGTCGGGTTATAAAAATTTTCTAGAATTAGGTAGTTAGGATAATTGTGAAATCTTATGTAATGCTAACAAACACTGAACCATATAATTTAATAGAGTGGATTTTATGGTATGTGAATTATATGTCAATAAAAATGCATTGACATGTTAAAATTAAACAAATGGATAAAAATTCACAGCATGAACACAACATTAAAATAAAGCTGAAATTTCTATATCAATGTCAAAGAAAATAGGTTTTAGAAGAAGGGATATTAGGTCTGAAGTGGATATTATGATATGATAAGTAACTGGCTATCTATGAATACAAACAAAAATTCTATGTACACTTCTTCAAAGAGATTATAATATCTGAAACAAAAATGAAAGAAATTAAAGGAGAAATAAACAATGCACAAACTTATTTGAATACTTCAACATTAACCTGTCTGTAATCTATAGAAAAGTTGGCAGGAATTCAGTAATGTATGACCTTAAAACCAAACCAATATTACCCAACTTGACCTAGTTGTTTTTATAAAACACTTCACTAAACATAAAATGTACATTCTTGTCAAGTAGACAAGAATATTCACCAAAACAACCCATATGAAAAAAAAGTACACATCTAAGAAAACAGAATAATGCAAGGCAGATCTCAGACCATAACAAATTAGAATAGAAATCAATAACTAGAAAAATTTCAAAAAAGTTTAGAAAACAATATTCTTCTAAATAACATGAATCAAAGAGAAAATCTATAAAGAATTAAAAATATATTTTGAAGTAAACAGTATGAAATAACACAGCATATAAAATTGGGGGATGAATCTAAAGTAGTGTCTAGAGGGAAATCTATAGCATATGCACATATTAGTTTAAAAAAAAGAGCAAAAAATCAGCAATTTAAATTTTCACCATACAAATCAAAACAGAAGAGAATAAATTTATCAGTAAATGGCAGTGGAATTGAAAAAAGGAAGACGATAGAATAAATCAATGAAGCCAACAAAGAAAATCAGTGAAGTCAGGTATTTCCTTTATAAAAAATTAACAAAACTGTATTCAAATTGAACAAGAATAGAAGAGAGACTATCATTGCTGATCCCAAAGACATTGAAATAGGAACTATTATAAGGACTATTAAAAAAAAACATACACACAGAAATTCTACAATTTTAGATGAAATGGACCTGTGTGTGAAAATACACAAACAGCAACAATCGAGATACTAAAGAAACAAAATTTGTGACAACTGGTCAACAAATAAGACATCAGGTCCAAGTGGTTTCCTGAGCAAATTCTACAAATCATTTGAATGATATGACTGAAATGATATCATCTCTTTCTGAAAAAGAAGAGGAGAGTGTCTTAATCCATTATAGAATACCAGAGATGGAGTGATTTAGGCAGAAAAGTTTATCTGGTTGAAAATTCTGACTGCTAAAAGCCCAAGAACTCTATCCCTCACTGCCTGCTACATCAAAGTGTGGGGGAGAGAGTAGGAAAGTCAGCAGGTGCATACAAAGAGATAAAGATCCGTAGGCAACCAACTTGCTTTTTAACAATCCACCATCCAGGGAACTAACCCACTATCGAGACTGAGCACCCTCTCTCTCTCTCTCTCTTAGGACAAGACGTTAATTTACTCAGAGCGCAGGGTCCTATGACCCAAACATCACCCACTAGACCCTATACCTGACACTGCTACATTGTGTGTCACATCACAGCATGAAGTTTGAGACGAGGGACACCTCACTCAAACCATGGCAAGGGGCCACTTCCCAACTCATTACATGAGGTCAGCGTTGTCTGAATACTCAAACTTGATAAAGACAGACCATTAACCTTCATAAATACAAATGCAAATTCATTAATAAAAATACATTCAGTAAAAATAAATTCACAAAATATTAGTAAAATATAGTCAGTAATAATAGAATAGAAACTCCAACCCTAGACAAGTGGATTTATCACAGGCTCTCCTGACAGGTCAACAATCAAAAGAAGTTTGAACAGTTTAGAGAGGAAAAAGCATGTCATCATTTCAATAATCCCAGAAAAAAAATTCAGAGAATTTAGTTCTCAGTTTCTGGTGCATCTTTGTAATTGATAGCTATTCAAGAATTGTATACTGAATGAAAAAATGAAACCGTTCACTAAAACCATAGTAATGGGGAAAAAAGTAAACAAAAACAACTTCTGCAGAGGATAGTTTCAAAAAGAGATGAAAAGTAAAGCCATACTATTGATTGAAGAGTTTCAAAGTATAAAATAGAAAAAAACAAGAAAGAATTTTAAAATATTCTTGGAAAAAAATTATATGAAACCTGAAATAAATTAAAAAAGCAGTGAAGTTTTATTTGAAATTGCCTTGGGTTTCTTTTGGAGTAGACTTCCCTCATCAAGTTCCATAATATTTTACAGTGGTGGTGTATAGCTAAGAGAAAAAAGATAAACTATCAGAAAAAAAAAAGATAAACTATCAAATCTAATATATTTATTACTTTTTATTGAAAGAGACTTAGAAAATAGGTATTTTGTAGCACCTCAATTTCTATTGAAAGCAACTTAAGAAAAACAATATTTTTAGAGTTATTTCTTAAATTCAAGTAAAAAAAAAAAAAAAACAAGTGGTACACACATTAGTTTTTGAAACCCAGACAAGTGGTGTGTATTTTGAATTTTATATTTGGTGGGAGGGGATAGACAAAAAGAATTTTCACTGTTTAACCTATTATGTTTTATGTTTCTGTACCTATTCAAGGATAAATTTTTAAAGTGGTTCTGTAGGGTCAGCTAGGTGGCACGGTATTTGAAGCAGCTAAATCCCACATGGTTAACTCTGCATTTCTAGTCCTGGCCTCAGTGACTTGAAAAACATGCTGAGTGTGTGTGTGTGTACATGTGCACACGTGCCCCAAACCATAAGAGAATGGAGGAGAGGGGATTGCCGCATGGACATACCCCCTGAGAGGTGCTTTTTCACTTTCTCTCTCTCTTTCTATCTGTCTCTGGTGAGCACAAGAACACTTTAGCAAATTAAAAAATATAACAATAAAATAAAAAAAAATAAAATGATGCTATAGTAAATTAATTATTAAACTTTATTTATTTTTTTCTATAAGCAAGAGAGGCAGAACAAAAGAGGGAGACAGTTTGAGATATCACAATCTCCCTTAGGCCTTCTACCAGCCCTGGATCCTGGGCACAAGTGTTCTAGCTGTACTAAGAGACATCTCTGAACTTGAACTAGGAACCTTCCCATGAGAAACTGTCTGGAAGACCATTGCATTTAGTCACAGAGTTACCAGTTGTGCCCTTATTTTTGTAGTGTAGGTTTTGTGATGAAATTGATGTTGATAGTTAATTAAATAGAAACAATGCTCTATGTTATAAAACAACATAATCTATATTAACCCTTTAGTAATTACCTATTTTGTAATAAAAATACACAAGAAGCAGCTAAGCATATAAATTATTCCTCTGTATCCTAATACTCAGAGTTTTTATGTTCTTAAGGGAAGAAATGAATGTCACCATTTGTATACATTATATATACTCAAATAGCATTTTTATTTTCATATTTGACTTAAAATGTAAAAATAAGCTTTTGTTTTACCTACTCTGTTGGCTTGTCTTCTTTACCTGATGATAGTGGCGATTGTTTATTTAATGCCATCCTCACAACTCTGGCACATTTTAGCCTTACAACATCCATAATGGGGGATGATTGAGATAACATTGGACCAAGTTAACAACGTGATAACCCACAGCTTTAAGTTATCTCACATAATCAATGCACCGGCAAGGGAACAGAGCCTGTATAGTGTCCTGTAACTGATTCAGGAATCTTTCATGCTTTTGTGATAAATCTTCCTTGTCTTTTTTAAAACATTACTCTGTTAGCTAGTGGCTAAAATGGTCTCCATGTTAATATCTCACTTTTAGTTCTGCAGTTTTTGTTGGGGAATTCATTTCATTGACTTCATTTATGATTGAGAAAAGGCCTATTGATTCCGATCCCAAAGGCTTAAGGTGATAACTTTCACGGACCTTATAACTAATTGAATTGTCCTAATTCATTATACTATACTACTCAACCTTTATAATCAAGATTTATTCATAGAGTACCATGGACATCATGGTCATGCTAGACAACATTCAAAGCTATAGATGTAGATCAATGTGGTTTTGCATATCCATCTAAGGCCCCTACGATAGTATAAATTCTTTGTCAAATCACTATCACACACAGAGATTCTTAGCTACTCTTTTCAGCTGTCAGTTGTCTATATTCTGTTAAACACACACACACACAAACACACACACACACACACACACACACACACACACTTAGTCTTTTATTCATAGGAACAGATATAGGTTGAGTCGATTTTAAAAAATCACAAGAAGTACTTAAACATAAGTCTAAAAATCATGTAAAGTTCCTAAATAAATCTAAGGCAAAGTATTCCTTAAGAACTTTTAGATAAAACAGAACAGAAACACACAAGGTTTCTCCTAAATCTCACTTTATTCTGGATTAATGTTAGTCAGATAGATTAATGTTTGCAATTCTCAGAAACAGGAATGTTGTTGGACAAAGGAGTTCAATTTGGTTATTGACATAAGAGTCAAATAACTTTTTTTTTTTTTTTTTTAGCTTCTAAATATGTTCAAGTACAAACTCAAAACTTCAGTGCTTAAAATAGCATAGGCCTGGGCTGGCTTCATGTCCTGGCGGTTAAGGCAGCTGGATCCCACGTGGCCAACCCTGCAGTTCAAGTGCCAGACATGGTTGCTAGAGAAACACGTTGTGTACATGTGCCCCAAATCCTGGGTGGGCGGAGGGGAAAAAAGGAGGAGAAGGGATTGTGGCATGCCTGTGTCCAATGCAGGGGTGCTTTTTCTGCCCCTGTCTCCCTCTGGCAGGTGAATGTGCCCTCTAGTAAAGAAAAAAACAAGCGTGGACTTACTTTTTGCTTATACTACCTGCCCATTGCAGCTGTGTTAAGAACCTCCTCCCGAATTCTGTTTTCCTAAGTAACCACTACAATTAGATTACTTATAAAATCCCAACCAATTGTACAGGCAGTTTTTATTTTCTCAACACCCTTTCCATCATCTTAAAAAAACTTGTCCTGTTTTCTTCTACCAAGTTATAACCATTTCCTCAGAATACATGCAGGTTGTGAATAAAATGAAATGGACCTATTTACCACTCATCTGCCATTAATTTCCTGCCACCAGAGAGTGGCCATTTATAAAGCCACAGTTTTCTAAATAATCAGCACTATTCTTCCTGGAGGTGCCAAAAGCAGCCTTTGAATTCAAAGACCATCTAGCAAAATCTTGCTTAGCTGTGAAAATAAGCCTGAGGATGCTCCACCAAGCATACAGCCAACTAGCTAAATCATTTACTATAATCCACAACAAAGAAGCTTTTAAATAGAAAAGCAACTGGGTTGGAAACTTTTCCTCATGAGCAATAGAAGCAGCAAGGCAAGGACAAATAAATGAACGGTATGCACGCTAGTTCATAGAACCAAAGCAGGGAGAACATTGTGATGCGTCACTACCTACTGCTGGTGCTCATTTCAGAGCATGTATATTGGAACGTTGCCTGAAAACACTATTATTATCCAAAAGCTACTTATGTGTTACTTCACTCGCAATAAGAATTATTGATATCATTGAAAATGACAGCATAAAAAGTAACTTATGCATTGAAATGCCTAAGTATGAGACTTTCTCGCTTATGCAGGCTTGCCATAAAATTGGTACAAAACTGATATTCAGAGTTGATAGATTGTTTTAAAGAAGGAAAGGCACATGTGGGTTTTTTTTTTTTTATCAGTTTTAGGATACAAAAATCATGATGTACTCAGGAAGTGCAAATTACTATCATGTGCTTGGTAAAATAAACACTTCTGTAAATAACAATGATACTAATAGTAATAATGTTTTAAGTCACCTTTGTTACCTGGCAGAGTTATTTGCTTTCTTTTTCTTTCTTCATTTCTTCACAGCAAGAAAGCAAGTAACACTGTCAGGTAACAAGCAGTAGAAAAACTCAGAAAGTCTGATATACTTCTATGAAGTAATGAATAAGACCAGTAAGAGATACATTCAAGAAGAAAAAAAAAGAGCTCAATCTGGTTATTTTATATTATCTCTTTGAGAGATAATATAAAACACAGACTAAGACATAGATTTGGAATCAGAAAGCTTGTGTTTAAAATTGCAGGCTTTCCACTTTAGTGAGGATCAATTTCATGTGTTATTCTAGCTCTCTGTGCCTAAGGGTCTGCATCTGATAAATGGGATAATAGTATTTTCTTTGTTATATATAAATATTTAGAAAAATGTGGGGCCAGTAGTTGGTGTGGTGGTTAAGGGTACTGGACTCCCACATGGCCAACGATGGTTCGAGTCCCAGACCTAGAGGCTTTTCCTCTCTCTGTCTCTCTCTCTCTCTCTCTCTGTCCCACTCTGGTCAAATTAAAACAAAGAAAGAAATTTTTAAAAAAAAGAAAAATGCTATAAATATCAACTCCAGAACATTGCCTAATGAAAAGTCAGTGATATTTATAATGAATCTGTGTTACAGAATTGTCATTCAGTTAGGAATCGATAAACTTTGGTTTATCTCATTTAGAACATAAGCTCAATAACTTGTCTTTATACTTTACCTTCAAAACTTTCAGTTTTCTGCTCTATTGACTAAGAGGCAAGAGGAAATATAGATAAGAACTTACATTCATTTGTTCGTTCATTCATTCGTTTAGGCTCTTTTACTGAGCACTTTCTATGAGTTCTACACAGTTATGATTGACAAAAAAAATTGAAGAAAGCTAAAGTATCTGTTCTGCAAACACAGCCTATCTAGTGGGCAAGTCAGAGAAGCAAACAGAGCAAATGCAATCGCCGTCACAGTGTACATCTGGAATGCAGAGAAGAGCTCACTTGAAACTGTCAGAAGTCAGACCTTGCTTAATAAATGAATGTTGTATGTACTGAGAAACATATATGTAGTAGGTGGAGCAGAATAACTCAAATTACTTTCCAGAATCACAAGCAAAAGCAGAGATGAGTAAATGAGATTTTAGAAATAGCAGAATCGTCCAGACCACGATGGCTAAGATGACAAGTGTGGAGGTCCCATCTATGGGGCAGTATGGAAGATTTTCATTATAATTTCTGAGTATGAGCGACAAGTGGAAGATCGGAGAGCTATTATGAAGGACTTTGTGAAATGGCTGGATGTATAATAAAATCAAAGCTAAATCTTGGGAGCAGAATGAAGAACAAAGGATACAGTGAGTGAACGTGTTCTTTACCTAGATAGTCTTTTAGAAGAATTCTATAATTGGGAGTAAATATTAAGAGTTAACACTGGCAAAATGAACATTTACTAAAAAGGGATAGAAACTGAAGTCAGAAAGACAAGCATAAATAGCAAGGTTAAATTCATCTCCAGATTCACTGGGCGGATGAGCAGCATTATACTTCCAGGTGGCACTGCCCTTTTGGAAAAGGCGCTGTCAGAAAGGGAGTTCCATCTTTACATGCTGGTGAGGTTATCAGTAACTAAGATATGACTGGGAATGTCAATGAAAACTGTAAGGTCACAGCTCTGCCTTTTGAAATTATTTACCCTAGACATTCTTTTGGAACAGTAACTTTTATCTTTTCCCCAAACAGGCAATTTGTACTAAAACAATTTATATAAAAATTAATATATTTAAGATTAGTGGTAAGGTATATGCATTATTGATGAACTCTCCAATCTATTTAAGATTTATAATGTTTGACATAAATCTGTTCTGAACACACTGTTGTTTAAAATCCAGCTTGTCACTTTTTCTTTATTCACTTCATCTGTTACAAATCAAAATCAAGACACAGATTCTCTCTATCGTCTGAGATTCCAATTACCACTCTTCTCTCATCCAAAGTGAATATGATTGTGATGCTTAGCAATCTTAGTAATTACCATGCTGGAGGGAAGGTGAATTATTCTGAGATGATCCTTAGAAAGGATGAAAATGTATAATATGCATCTCTAGTAACATTCTGAGAATTTTAAAACATCAGAGATATTTGGTTTACCTTAGAGAAAGGAAGGTTATGGTTTTGAAGTGCAAAAGCACAGTTTCTTCTTTGAAACACATGAGAGTATGGCATTGTGCAGATTGAACAAACCACTGGAAAACTATAAAATCTCACATTTTAAATGCCATATGTCATTGACGGTAATCACACACTGTATTTCAGATAAGTGAAGTTCAACACGAAGTCAATATTTCTCCTCTCTTTCTTTTCTAACACAGTGCTGACAATATCTTCTAATCATTGCTCTTCTCTGTCTGTGTAGACTTTAAAATGTAATATTGTCACAAACACATTTTTATTCTTGGTTTCCACCATGAAATAAATTAGGCTTTTTCTAGAAGATATTTCATATACTTTTTTTTAAACTATAAGCAATAAACTTCATTTTTTAAAAAAAAAAAAAAGACCCTTCTACTGAGAATTTCATGAGTTCATCAAACTCTTAGGAAATATATGTAAGTCACAGAATGAATGCCTTATCAGCATTAATCCCACAGGGGCATATTTATTTGTTTGCAGGTAATATTTTACAAACTGAAGATGGGTTAGGTAAGAAGAGGTCTGAACATTGCCCACTGGATCAATAAAAGGAAACCTTGATAGATATTATGTTAATGTACAAGTAGGGTTGAAATCCTGTTAATAGATTCAAGAGAAAACAAGACACAAAGAATTGGAGACTGTAACCACTAATAAATACATCAGAAGTATGGCTATAGGCAAGTGGAGAAAAGTAGCAGTGTCTGCAAGGCTCTCTGGAGTGAAGAGAGGGTTTTTATGCTGTGAATTACAATATAATTCTGTTATTGGTAATAGCTAGAATGATGACATTTGAAGATAAAATGGAGAGACTAGGGGGCCAGCTAGTGATGTGATGGTTAAGGCAGCTGGATTCCCGATGGCCCATAGCACAGTTTGATTCCTGGACCGAGAAGCCTGAAAAACACATTTGGCTCATGCGTGTGTGTATGTGTGTGTGTGTGCCCAAAATTCCAAGAGGAGAATGAAGGAGAAGGGATGGCAGTGTGGCTATCCCCTGTGAGAGGCTTTCCCATTTCCCCTGTGTCTCTCTGAAGAGCACACACACACACACACACACACACACACACAAACACTATAGCAAATTAAAGAGAAAGAGAGAGAGAGAGATAATACTAGAGTGATATCTGTCAATAAGTGACAGGAGAGACAGTCGTGCACAAGAGGTAGTTTTCATCTTTAGTAAGAAGGTTACACCTCATGAGCCTTATACTAGGAGAAAGTAGAGCATAGAGGAAGAAGCGGGTTAGTCAATGTGGCAGTTACAACAGGGGGACTCATTTTTCTCATTGCTTCAACTTTGAGGTTGACATTGTATGATTTTTGATGTGTACTAAGAGGTCATTTGTGTCTATTCAACACAAATTTCAAAATAAAACAGTCATAAATGGTTATTTTTATTTATTTATTTATTTATTTATTTATTTATTTATTTATTTTTTTGTCCAGCTTGGCTTAGTCTTCTAGAGTCTAAGTAGAATAGGCAGATATTTTGATTAAATCAATCCTAGAGTTTTTTGAAGTTAGGCAGACCACTCCCACAAGAAATAAATATTTCCTGAAAGTACAGTCTTCTCTCATGGCTATATTTTTTGAGCAGCTTTGAGTTAAGTTGAAATAGTGTGGTTGATGAAGTGAAAACACTAAGGATCTACCATGCTTTAGAAAATAATAATATATATGGAAAAAATTATAACATAGTTACAAAAATACAAACAATACTTTAAAAATAATAAAATAATACCAGTGCATTTTTCTTTCTTTCTTTCTTTCTTTCTTTCTTTCTTTCTTTCTTTCTTTCTTTCTTTCTTTCTTTCTTTCTTCTTTCTTTCTTTCTTTTTTTCTATAAAGCATGTGAACTTGCCAGAGAGAGGGAGAACAAGTGAGAAATCACTCTGTAAGAGAAATAGTATGCCACAGTAATTTTACTCCATTCTCATCTTGGGATTTGGGGCATGCATGCATACACACACTTGGCATGATTGTCAACCCATCGGATCCGGACTCAAACCACAGAATTGGCAATACGGGTTCCAACTGCTTTAGCCTCTATGTCACATGCTGGCCCTTATTTTCTCTTTGGAATGTTACTTTTACATAATATTTATTTTCACTTTTTAAGACAATTGGGCTTTTCTTCCATCTTTCATGAGGATTTTAATGAATTCCTTAACATATTTAAGGTTTTCCAAAATATCATTCTAGTTCTATATCCTTGTTAAGCTGTTATATGTATTATACGTTAGAAACAGGTTTTAGGACAGAATGTAATGTAATGTTCAGACTCCACACTAAGAAGAAAAAGAAAAAAAATGTTCATATTAAACCTAATTGTCATAGGATATTTCCATTCTCTAACTGCCCTTATAGAAACAGTAAATAATTGTAAATTTTATAACATCTGAGAAATTACTTTTGCACGTATTACTTTAATTGATATTCAAAATATAATTATTTAGTAGTTAAACCTTAATTTTACAAGTAACATAATTTTAGTCCTTCTTATGGTCCCAATTTAGTTAGATATAGGACCAAATTCAGATCATTTAACTACCAAGCTCTTCTAGCTCATATTAGTTATGTCTGTTCTAGGAGTTACCTGGATTAGAACCTTTAAAAGCTCAACTAGTCAGAAGCTGCTATAGTTTTCTTTTTCTCTTTTTATGTATAACTTTCTCTATTATATATAATTCTGTATTCCAAAAAGCTCATGGGTAATTAGAGAAAATTTGGAATTTGAAAGAGTAAACAATACACATTTCATGGCAAAACAGGAACAAAGAGTTTATCTGCTATAAGCTTATCAAAAACCTTGTAATTTGATAATCTAGACTTAAAATATTCAAAACTTGCCACAGCATAGGTGACATGATAATATATATGTTTTCATTTTGAATTAGTCGCTAAGAATAATAGAATATTTTCAGGAACAAAATGGATATACAAGAATTTTTTAATGAAAAACTAAAAGCCATACCAATTACAAGACTGCAAAGTCATTCTAAATTTTTTTGCTAAACATTTTAAAAGCTAATTTTAAGAGGCTTGCTATTTTTAACCATGCCTACATTTGTAAGAGCCAGTGCACCTACATTATAGAGTCAATACAATTTGGAATCATTTTAGTCTTAAACAACTTACTAATGCATGAATAAGTTATTCAAGTGTTTTAGATATATTGAACTGAGACTTTAAAAATAACTTTGTTGTGGAACCAGCACTTGGCATAATAGCTATGTTGCTGGACTCCCATGTAGTCGATTGCAGTTCCAGTCCTGGACTGGGTGGCTTAAACTTAAACTGGACGTGTGTGCGTGCATGCCCAAGATCCTAAGAGGAGAATGGAGGAGGAGGGATTGCAGTGTGACCATCCCCTCTGGAGGGTAATTTCTCACTTTCTGTCTCTCTCTGTCTCTGTTTTACATGCCCTATAGCAAAAACCTCTACAGAAAAAAAAAGAAAAAGAAAAACAAAACAAAGAAGCCAAAAAAATACTTTATTGATTAGGTAACTTTGTAGGTCAGTGATAATACACTGCTCTAGAGAAGCTGGATCCCACATGGTGACTGTGGTTATAGTCCACAGCCCTGCTGGGCTGAAACAAGCCATTAATGTTTGAGTGCCCAGATTTGAAGACTGAAGAAAGGACTGTCGTATAACCAGACTCTGTCTCTCTATATTTCTCTTTCTCTTTGTCTCTCTTGCTCACATGCACATGCACTTATGCTAGTATGAGTAAAGACAAAAAGACAGAGTCACATGGTCAGATACATATGCTCCTGATCTGCTATGTCTTTAAAAAAAAAAAAAAGAATAATTTTATAGACTTAATAAGTGTTGACTTTCCAGTAATTGTGAGTCTTAGTCTTAGTGTCTATTACATAACTAAATCCTTCAACACTTAATAAAAAGCTATTTGATGGCTTTTCACAGTTTACCAATGTTGTGTTGCAAACCTTGATCATAGTAATATTTATTATTAATTATGAATGTTGAGAATTTTATCTACAGTAGACACTTTTTTTTTTTGAGAGGTTTTTGCTATAGGGCGCGTGCACTTGCCAAACAGACAGAGAGAGACAGAGAGACAGAAAACAAGAAATCAACCCCCAGGGGGAATGGCCATGCCGCAATCCCTTTTCCTCCATTCTCCTCTTGGGATCTTGAGCACGCACGCACACACACCCAGCATGAGTTCAAGCCACAGGGTCCGGGTCTTGAACCACGGTCGACTATGTGGGAGCCCAGCGACATAGCCATTACGCTAACTGCTGGTCCCTACAGTAGACACTTTTTAAACTATGCTATATTTACACAAATGTCACTGTTCGATAAAGATAAGAAAGTCAAGTGAAGTATGATTTCACATATCACTCAGAATATTCCTATATGAAATTATTGAATTAATTTATGTATAATAAACCAGAAATTGAATGTAGCAAAATTATTATTAATTCTTCAGAGGTTTTTGCTATAGGGTGCAAGTGTTCACCAGAAAGACAGAGAAAGTCAGAAAGACAGAAAGCAAAAAAATCACCCCCCAGGTGGATGGCCATGCCACCACAATCTCTTCTCCTCTATTCTCCTCTCGGGATCTTGGGCACGCACACACAAACGCGCCTGGAGTGAGTTTAAGCCACCAGGTCCAGGACTCGAACTGCAGTTGACTACATGGGAGTCCAGCTAGTCCCCGCAAAATCACTTTTTAAATAAATCAGGTCAAGCAGTACTTTTAATTTAAAAATATTCTTTAAAATTCTGTGTACTTATTATTTCTGAAAAATATCCAAAATTTATGTAAATAAGAGATTCTCCAATTTCCACTATTGAATTAGTTCTGATCCTATTAGAAAAACACTCTCAATTCCAAGTTTTTGGTGAATATTTTCTTGTTTCGTTGTAGCTATGAAGCGGTGGTGTAATATAACTGGATTATTAAAATCTTAATAGTGTTTTGTACCATGTACTAATAGTCTGACTCAGTTCATTTGTGAAATAAACCAGTTGTTTACCTCAATAGTGGCTTCTGCTGCCTGCTATAGTCCTACAACTAGTTTTGTTCCCATAAGGAAAGGATCCCTAACTTGAGATATGAAGGGGTTCTTGATTCCTCATATTCATCATTATGTTTTAGCTACCATTTTAAATTCGAATATTTTTTCTCATCTCTAATCTCTGTTCATAGAATGTGTCTCACCCAAGAAATTGTAAACGGATCCACAGCAGAAGAAACCTAAGCACGGTATAGTATGCCCCTTATTTTACACTTCGGTGTTTTAGTTCTACTTTAATTCTCAGCTTTATTTTCTATTCCTTCTAGTATGATGTGTGACCTCACCAAGGTCAGGCCCTTGTCTGCCTTTATCATTCCAAACTTAGTGCTCAGGACAGGGTCCAACTCTAAAAAGATACCACATGAAATTGTTATTTATTGAATGGCTGCAAAGTAGGAAAAATAATGCGTAGCCCTATCTAAGTAGGTATTGATCAAACTCATTGGGAAAAGACTGGAAACGAAATTCTATCTTGAAAATATTTTTTAAATCATTGGAGATTTTATATTTATGTAAAATTTATTATTTTACTTGAGAAGTATTTTCATTTTTAACAAACTCTGTGTTCTCAGCATTGTATGATGGTGTATTCAAAATCTTTACTTTCCTCTCATGTCCAAATAAAATAGATTTAGAAACATTTGTAAAGTTGATTTATTTCTTCCATGAGAAAAGGCTATAACATCTTTTATGTTTTTGTTGTTCTTAGCAAGAGATTTTTGCTATAGGGCACGTGCACCTGCCAGAGACAGAGACAAAGAGAAAGTGAGAAATCATCTCCTCCCCCAGGGCATTTGGCTACTCCATAATCCCCTTTTCTCTATTCTTTTAGGATTTGGGGCACATGTGCATTTGAAATAAGTGACCAGTGTGAGAAGTAGGAGTTATTATTTTTTAAAGCATAGGTATATTACTTTGGATTAGGAGTCCTTTAACTTAGTAAATCTTCAGTTGTTAACATATATAAAAAGAGAAAAAGTGAACATGAGAGAGATTATACCCAGTCATCAGCACTCTATGGCAGAACTCAAAAGAGCCAAAGGTTTAATAGTAGAGAGAATGAGTGTAGATATCAGAGACTGTAAGGGAGGGGAGTGGGTGGTAGAGTACGAATGGGAAGGACAAAGGGAAGAAATATTTAGCATACAAAAGAATGTGGAGTTCTCTGATGAAAAAAAAATCCTGTAATTTTTGCTTTATAAAAATATATTTTTTTAAAAAAAGAGAAATTATGAAAATAAATAAAAAAGGAAAGAACAATGATCAATTGCCATAGTCAAGTAAAAATATGTTGAAAACTTACAGATTTATACAATTAATACACCATATATCTCTCAATTTGTATGTAATATATATATATAATTAATACACCGTATATCTTTCAATTGAGTAACAAGGGCTTTTGAGTATTTGTTAGAACATACATGGAAAATCTGAGTGTGTGTGCATGCATTTGCACAGATGCAAAGTCTGAGTGGAAGAGCTGAAGAAGTGGGTTTTTATCCACAGTTCTATGTTATAAAAGGCTCCCAATCTAACATTTCATTACACCTCATACAACAATTGGAAACATTGAACTACCCTGTATTTTACATGTGACAATTAAAATATAATAAGTGCGGACCAGCAGATAGTGAGATTCCCACATGGCTGACCATGGTTTAAGTCTCGGAACGGGAGGCTTGAAACTCATGCCGGTCACATGTGCATGCCTGCTCAAAATTCTGAGAGGAGAATGGAGGAGAAGGGATTGTGGCCATCCCCGCTTAGTGGTGATTTCTCTTTTTCTGTCAATCTGTCTCTTTCTGTCTCTCTGACAAACGCATGGTGCCCATAGCAAAAATTCCTCCAAAAAAAAAAAAGTTAATTATTATTCTATAAAGCCTAAGATTTGAGTTCCAATAAAAAAAGATAGCATTGAAAAAAACATATAAATATCACTGGTTTCCCAGTGATATAAAAGACTTTTTAAAAACTATACTTCCATTTTACTACCAGCAGTAGACAATAAGGAGGATTTGAACCATCTCTGTGTTTCTGGCACTGAGTAATACAAAGAGGCCGTCAAATCCTCTGAAACCATGACATATTCTTTGGTTCCCTATATCACTGTGTATTCTGAATGACTTGTTCACACAAAGAAATATTTTTATTTCCTTTTCTGGGCTTCACCAGGGTTGTGACTTTTATTTTCCATTACTGGGACATGATGAACCAACACCGGGTACTCACACTGGCACACTGAGTTACCCAATGGAGAAGTTTTAGAAGTAGTAGCAACCTGAGAGAAGACCAAGTCCCACCTCTCATTTCCTTGAGCCAACTTCTGGCTGCAGCACATCACAAATGTAAAGCAAATGAGTAAATATATACAGAAATGAAACAGTCGCACAGAGCAGAACCTACCCTCTTGCCCCCAATTTCATGGGAAAAGCTCCCTGATTTCATTTGGTAGCTCAGCCGTGATGCCACAGGGCTGCTGCCTGCTGCCGGCAGCTGCTCTTAAATTGCTCTCGCCTTCCTCTCTGCTGATGGCACAAAATGATGGTGCACACGAGTTTATATTTGCTGTTTTAGACTTTTTGGCAACTGTGTGTCCCCTTCAGTGGAGCATTTCTCGGAGAAAAATGGATCTTTAATATGTCCTTTTTGATTTTTAACTGAAGTCTCAGCACAGGATAAAATAGATATGCAGATATCATGTATTTTAAAGGACATTTATTGTTCTTTTATTGTGCAGAAGAATTTTTTTTGTACTGTGCATTTTAATATCATATTTCAGTCAAAATTCTTTGGAAGTATTCATCAATCTGATTTACTGGTCAAGCAGTCAGGGTGAAGTAGTGACAAAAATCTGGGGAACTTTAGAGACCTATTTTGAAAATAGCATCAAGAGGATTCAAGACTGATTTTCTGCAATGCATTAACAGACTACTCTAGAAATTACCAATAATTTGTGTAGTTAGAAATTTAACAAACACAAGAATATAAGCTTCTGTGTTGAAAATTATATATCTGATAATATCTTTAATTTAATTTCCACACACTCTGTGAGTGCTTTGAAAAACCACATTGTATGTGGTAAATATATATAACAATTAAATGTAAATACCAAATGTTAAAATAAAAAAAAAGATGGGACCAGCGGTTGGCATAATGGCTATGTCACTGGACTCCCATGTAGAATATAAGGTTCTGTGTTGAAAATTATATATCTGGTAATATCTTTAATTTAATTACTATACACTCTGTGAGTGCTTTTTGGAAATGGGCTAGTTGGGGATATAACTGATATCAGCTTTTCAATATCTAGGTATTTCAGTATTTATTAACAGTATTAAGGGTTGCCAGGTATTGAGAATAATACTTCAGGAATGTCCAATTAATTTTAATTCCAGATTAATAATTATTAATGCTTTAAACTCACAAAACATGTTAGATATACTAAATAGTTACCTATTTTTCTAGATTCATGGTGAGTTTTTTGTTTGTTTGTTTGTTTGTTTTTAAGAGATTTTTGTTATAGGGTACATATGCTTGCCAGAGAGACAGAGAGAGACAGATAAAGTGAGAAATCACCCCTCAGAGGGCTTCTCCTCTATTCTCCTCTCAGGAATTTAGCCATGCATGCACATGTGCCCAGGGTGAGTTTTAAGCCACCAGATCTGAGAATCAAAATGCTGTAGGCTGTGTGGGAGTCTAGCGTATTAACCATTACACCACCTGCTGGTCTTTCTCTATTCAAATTTAACTGGAAATTTATATTTTTTTAAAAAAAACTTTTTATTTAATTTTAGTTATTATTATTTTTTAGTTTGGCCAGAAAGAGAGAAAGGGAAAGTGAGAATATAAGTCACCAGGTCCAGGTCTCAAAATGTCATTGGCCATGTGGGAGTCCAGAGCCTCAACCACCACATCACCCACTGACCCTAGAAGTTTTGTGCTTTATCCTCCAGAAACTCGAGTCTATGTGGGCCTGCTCTCCTAGGAGACTTCCTCTCAGCTAACACCATGACTGGGAACACTAACTGAAGAACCTCTGACTTTCATCTCTAACACACCATTTTCCCTTTTCTGAGATTGTACTCAGAGCTAAGATTGCCCCTAGATATTTCCTTTGAGCTTCTAGATCTCTCAGCTAATCATGGAAATTCACAAGGATTCAAAATATTCTCTTTGAATTGTATCCAGAGTCAAAACATGCAGACAGGGGTCCACTAAATTCTGTGAATCCTGAGTTAGTGTAAGCATCAATCTCGAAGAATAAACTCAGAGAAAATACCAGACATTAACAGAAACGGTAGTTCAAAAAATGGCTCACAGCTAATTTCTAAAAAATGCTATCCTATAGAATTGGTTTTTTTAAAAAAGTACTCCCAAAACAGCACACATATTCCAGAAGACATAAAATGTCTAATAAGATGTAAGCTGATATTAAATTTATAATATGTAATAAAGCGATCATGAATAGAAGTTGAGAAAAGGAGTCATGAAGACTGTAAAAATAAGTTTAAAGCAATAAAAGTAGTAAATAGATACTGCAGAAAAGTAAATTAATGAAATAAGGCTAACTTAAAAGATCCCTCATTATTCAGAGAAAAAATTATGAAGAAATGACAATGGAGAATAGAAAACACATTGAAACAAATCAGCTATTAATTTTAATTCTATAGAAAGAGAATGAAACAGAGAAGAAACAAAAATTATAATTGGAAAGAGACAAATGTATTTGTCTTTATATAAAGTGATATCACTATAAAAATAAAAAGCCCAAATGTATTAACTAATTAAAAATATCTATATTACTGTTTTCTGTTTGTATTCCTCATTAAAATACTTGTAAAAATAATGAATAAATTCATATTCTACATTTAGTTTAAAATAATACATTTGACACTTTAAAAGCAGTTTATGTAAGAATTTTAGAAATTAAAATGGATAAAAAGTTAACTTTTGGGAACCAGTGTAAGGGTCCAGAGATCGGTCTAACTGATGGAGACACAGAAAAGACAGCGACAATGCAACTGCAAAAGAGGCTTTTATTTTTCCAGCTAGCTGGGGTCCAAGTTTCAGCCCGTAGCAGTGGTCCTTCACAAGGACCCCGAGCCTAAGATAAATGGATCTTTTATAGTTCAGGATGTTCTCTAGACTGTAACACACAAAGGAAGGGGGGGGATGAGAAACGAGGGTACAGCTTTCACCCCCTGCTCAGGTCTAGATAAGGGCTCTCAGCTAAGGATTTGGATGACCTTGCCTCGGAGGTGCTGGGCCCTCCCGTTTTCCACTTATCTGAGAGTTCCCAGACTCCTGGTTCCCGTCCTTGAGGCCCTAACAAAGTGGGCTCCGTCCCTGAAGACTCAACAGGGTAGTGATTAAGCTAACTTCCCCAGCATTCCCTAACATGGCGGTGATTATGCTAACTCGGCCTAACATTCCCCCCTTGTGTTGTACATAATGAGGAATCATTCTCATTAACATTGCCAAGCGATTTACAGAAGCAGAGAAGCATCGGGTTAGAGTAACAAAACAGTATTTCTTGTTATTAAAGTTGGGCATAACTTTGCGTCAGAACCATAGCTTGCACAATGTTGAGACGGTTTCTTATAAATTGTACTAATCTGTTTATGATGCAGGGGCCTATGGTGAGTAAAAGAAGTAAAATAATCAAGGGAC
>NW_006159959.1:1973755-1977866 GCF_000334495.1 Tupaia belangeri chinensis
ACCCGGTGGCTTATAACTCACGCCGGGCACGTGTGCGTGCGTGTCCAAGATCCCGAGAGGAGAATGGAGGAGAAGGGATTGCCCATCCTTTGTACTTTATCCTCCGGAAACGCCAGCCCTTTGTACTTTATCCTCCAGAAACCTGAGCCTATGTGGACCTGCTCTCCTAGGAGACTTCCTCTCAACTAACACCATGACTGGGAACACTAACTGAAGAACCTCTGACTTTCTTGGGGGGTGATTTCTTGCTTTCTGTCTCTCTGTCTCTCTCTGTCTTTCCCGCAAGCACATGCACCCTATAGCAAAAAACTCTCAAAAAAAAAAATAAAAAAGAATACACAAAAGAATGTAAGTAGATAATTTATACATGGGTAGTTAGTCAACTATTAATTGGACTTAATTATAGGTATTTAAGTTTAATACATTTATTTATATCTACTACCCAATTGTTAGTTAATATTATTACATTACTTACTTTTCAGTTGAAAAGTTAAAGGTACAGAGAAATGATGTACTATAATTTGCCAAAATTCACAAGGCTAATTTGTGGAGGTGCTTGTATTCTGTCTCTGTGAGTTGGGCTCCAGAGTGTTTCCTGTTACTAATGTAAATGATCCTTCTGATACATGTTATTTCATTAGTCATTACGTTGAAAAGTACTTTTCTCTCTTTTATGTACATACATAGTAAGTGTTATAATTGGTAGAACTTAGATTTGAGCAGGAATCAATAGACAACAGTTTTTCCCTATAGTACAGAGAAAATGATTTAACATACATAATTATCTTTTAATGCTTGTACCTTTTCACCAAGTAGTTTTTTTTCCTCCAGTCTATACAAAAGTAATAGTAGTAGTGGACATCTAAAATATTTATACATTTATATATTTTAGTTATTTGTTTATTTCATGAGCTAGAGATAGAGAAAGATAGGGAAAGAGAAACTAAGAGGCAGGACTTTTAAGAGGGTCTTGATGTCACAATCCACCCCCTCTAGCCTCAGTCGGTGAGAAAATGGGTATATATGAACCTGGTATACTCAGGAATACAGTCATATATGTCCCTGGTATACTCAGGTATATACTCATATATGTCCTGGTATACTCAGGTAAGCTTCTAGATGTGAACCTGGAACACATGTAGGTCTGCTTCTGAGTGTCTAATTTTATTTTATTACTTTTTTGGAGAGGTTTTTGCTATAGGGCATGTGTGCTCACCAGGAAGACAGAGAGACAGAAAGGGAGAAATCATGCCCCAGGTGGGATGACCATGCCTCAATCCCTTCTCCTCCATTCTCCTCTCAGGATCTAGGGCACACGTGCATACGTGCCTGGCGTGAGTTTAAGCCACCGGGTCCGGGACTCGAACTGTAGTTGGCTACATGGGAGTCCAGTGGCATAAGACATTATACTAACTGCTGGTCCCAGTGTCTCATTTTATTGCTGTGTCACTACCCAGCTTTTATATTTAGAGAATTTTAAAATCAGATTTATTAATAATATTGAAATTCAAAACATAGAATAAATGTTCCATAGTAAGATAATGCCTAAAAAAACTATAATATATTACTACAGTGAAGAAGTACCCAGATACTAGTGTCATGTGCAGAATTCCAAAATTGCCCTTCAAGGTTTCCTACCTCATCCCCAGGATTGTGCATATGATGAGCTAACATGTACATGATTATGTTATGATTGCATGGCAAAAGGAGTTGTGCACCTGCTATCAAGGTTACAAGTTAGTTTTCTTTGAGTTAATTAAACAGGAGATTGTCAAGGTTTGTTCTCATCTTAGATAGGGGAGCTGATTTAGGAGGAGAGGTTTTTTAGGCTGGTTATCCAGGGAAAATTGGAACTATGCAAAACAAGAGAAAGACTTCTTGTGCCACTGGTGCCTTGGAAAATGGATACAACTAAGTACAATGATAGTAGTTTCTAGGAGCTGACAGTGACCCTTGGCCACCTATCTGCCAGGAAGCAGGTACTTCAATGTAACAACTGCAAGAAAGTGAATTATCCCAATAGCTTAGATGATCTCATAAGTGCATTTTCCATAGTGCCTTGGAAAAGAGCCCATGCTGACAAACATTTTGATTTCAGTCTTGTGAAACCCCCAGATGACAATCCAGTTGCCTTCCCAGACTTCTGACATATAAAACTGTGAGCTAATATCTGGGTGTTAATTTAAGCTCCTAAATTTGTAGTAATTTATTATCCAGCTATAGAAAGGACTAAAATTAATAATCATCATTTTAAGGAAACTTAATTTAGGATAATAGTTAATATGTCATGTGTCATAAAAGAATAAGAATACAAGAAATAATATATGACTCTTAACTGACCCAATAATTGATAGGAAACATTAATGTTGCTTATGAAAGTAGAATTATAGTCTATTATCTTAAAAATATGTTAAAAAGTGAATTCGATTTAACTTTTAAGTTGTATTCATTGTGCCAGTTTTTTAAAACCTATATGGATATATAATCTATGCTCATAAGTAGGATAAAATGTTAACACAGTGTAAGGACAAGAGAGCTTACATAATGTTCATAATTAAGCAAATAAATTCCAACATATATACATGTACAAAAACCTTTAAGAAAATAGTTTAAAGGAGCTGACAGGTGGCATGGTGGTTAAAGGTGCTGGACTCCCACATGGTTGAGAGCAGTTCAAGTCCCAGACCAGGAGGCATACTTTCTCACTTTCTCTCTCTTTCTCACTCTGTTCCTTTCCAGTCAAATTAAAAGAAAGAAAGAGAAAGAAAGAAAGAAAGAAAGAAAGAAAGAAAGAAAGAAAGAAAGAAAAAGAAAGAAAGAAAGAAAAAGAAAATAATTATTTTAAAAAAGAAAATAGTAGAAAATGCAAGTATTGACATCTATTACATCTGGTTATTAGAATCAAGGGGACATTTCAGTTTTCAGCTCTATACCTATTTGTAGTTCCCAATTTTCTACAATGAAAGGCATTACCTTCTAGTAATATCAGAGATTTCAGACACTTTGTTATTATTTGTTCTTATGAACAAAACTATTAAATTATCTCCAAAAATTGGCAATGCTGCTTTATTTAAAAAATATAATTTTCTTTCTTTTGTTTTACTCTTTTCTTCCTTTTTTTTCTGGATTATTCTTCCTTTTTCTCTCTTTCTTACTAGGACAAATCATAAATTTCACGTTGTCAAGATACACTAAACTCTTTCTTTTTTTTTTTTAACTCTTTCTTTTTTGTACTTCATGATCCACAATTTAATATCTTATCTGTTTTTTTGTTTCCTGCTCAAAGGTGATTTCTTCAACTATCTGACCACTCTGAATCTTAGTTATTATAGTTTACTCAGTTGCATCAGCATAATACAGGAGAATTTTACTGGCTGAATAGATGAGAATGATCAGGTAAACATTCCAAAGCAGATGACATATATTTCAAAGTTTTATCACCCCAAAGACATAGAATGATATCCAATAGAAATATTTATTTGCTTCATATGAGATATTGACAGACACATTTCTATTGAATATATGCAGAGATTTAACAAAAACACAACTGTGATAACTTTTTTTCTTCTTTTCAAGAGGTTTTTTTTTTTTTTTTTTGTCTTGGGGCATTTGCTTACTAGAGAGAGAAAGAGACAGAAACAGTGATAGGGAAAGTGAGAAATCATCCCTCAGGGAGGATGGCCATGCCACAATCCTCCTTCATTCTCCTCTTGCGATCTTGGGCACACACTCGCACATGCCTGGCATCAATTTCAAGCCACTAAGTCTCGGACTTGAACCATGATCGGCCACATGGGAGTTGAGTGACATAACGGCTATGCCATCTGTTGGGTCTCGGACTTGAACCATGATTGGCCATATGGGAGTTGAGTGACATAACGGCTATGCCATCTGTTGGTTCCTGTGATAATTTCTTAAGTTATCTTTGTACAGGTATTAAAATGTGACCTTTAAGCAGACATTCAACCTGTTGCTCAAAGGGGTATACTTAACACTTGAGTGTTTGAGTGTCCATTATGAAGTTATAATGACTTAATATCCTAGCTTCGTGTATTAGTCTGGGCACTCTGGGTCTCAGTATCAATACGATATCTTTATTCTATCTCTTTCC
>NW_006159959.1:1977897-1986097 GCF_000334495.1 Tupaia belangeri chinensis
CTACCTACCTACCTGAGAGAGAGAGAGAGAGAAAGGGAGAGATATTTACTATAAGTAACTGAATTAAGAAATTTTGGAGGTTGAGAGGAACAAGATCTACAAGCTGGAGGCCCACGGGGGCCATGTCATATTTCCTATCCAAATTCAAAGTCCAGAGAACCAGAACAGACAGTGAAGTAATGTTCAGTCTAAGTCTGAAGGCCTGAGAACCAGAAAAGTGATGGTATAAGTTTAAGCCCAAAGACAAGAAAAGACCAATGTCTTGTATCAAATAAGGCAGAAAGAAAAGTGTTCTGATTTACAGACTTCTTATTCTGTTCAGACCTTCAACAGGTTGGTTGAGACTCACCCACATTGTAGAGGTCAGTGTGTTTCACTCAGTCAAACAATTCAAATATTAATCCTTCCCAGAAATACTCTCACAGACACACCCAGAAATAAAGTTTAACCAAATATGTGAGCACGCTAGTCCTCTCAAGTTGACACATAAAATTAATCACTGTACTTTACCACTCAGCACCGACATGACTTTGGGCAAATAGCTACCCTCTACCTCAATTGTTTCATCTTGAAAATGGGGTTAATGATTTTATCTCATTTATAGGGTTAGATATAGGATTGAGTCAGGTCTCAATGAGGCAATCCTTGTAGAGCTCTTAAAAATAGCAAATTATTATTTTTACTGGATATCAATTTCTGTCTTCTGATAAAGTATCTCCTTTCTCCATTCACTTTTATCCACTGATGTATAAAAAGTTATTTTTCATTTAGATATGATGATATATATTTTAGATCAGGATGTCAGGGAGAGTCTTTCTGATAAAATGATGTTAAAAGGAATAAACAAAAGTTATTTGTAAAAAATAGAATGAGAAGGTGGTGCTTTACAGAGGAAAGAATTTCCATTATATTTATCTCTGTCATTTGCTTAAAAATATTTGATGAGTAGTTATTTCCAAGTTATTTTGCTTCCTTTAAAGGTTGCTTTATGGGGGAGCTGACAGGTGGAGTGGTGGTTAAGGGCTCTGGACTCCCACATAGTCAACTGTTGCTCAAGTTCTGCACCTGTTGGCTCACTTTCTCACTTTATTTCTCTCCATCTCTCTCACTCTTGTCAAAATAAATAAATAAATAAATAGACAACTAAATTTAAATAAAATAATTCTCTAAAAAAATACTTTATGAATGGCAACTTGCTCTTTATAATCTAACAAAGAATGCCAGCTCAATCTAATTCTAAGAGATGGTGTCATATCAAACTTTTTGGAGTTAATACATTTTTTAAAATGTCTTATTCTGCCATTGCTGATATGCAGAAATTATTTTAGTCCCTGATCTTCCACATATCATGAGTTACTATAATCTAGGCAGGGTTGTTATTTATTTGCCCAATAAGTGAGGTAGAAGAGTTTCAGGAAGCATATAAACTATTCATACTTTGCTCTGTGGTTCTTATTATTTGAAGGGGGAATAATTACTTATTTAATTAGTTGATTAGTTGAAATCACTTTTAAATGTCAATTCATATAACTAAGTCAATTCATAGTTTCTTTTCTCTATTTTGCCTCTATTATTAAAATAATGTTTTTATTGAATTCTGTCTTTAGTCATAAATCATAGGATTGTAAATAGATGGGGCTACTCAAAAAATATAGAACAAAAGAAGTATGTTCCTTTATGTAATTTAACTTAACCTACACTCATATTAATAATATCATTGCTTAGTTTTTTATGCATATTATAGATGCTTATTAGATATTAAGGTAATAGTAATATTCCTGCCTGAAATATATCTACCTACATATGAAATAATGTTTAAATATTTAGAACATTTTAGTTTCTTTTTTATTAAGAACAGATTTTATTATAAAAATAGACCTCAGTAGCAATGAAATACCAAAAGTTGGTCATTATAATAAAAAAGGTGAAAGCAGGTAATAGGAGTTGCTTTTTAATTTTTTTTTACTGAAAATACAAAATTGTCACTGATATACTGCTCTCATTTATCTGTATTTCAATTATTCCTTTTATGGATTATCCAAGATTTTAAAATCATAAAATACTTTTACTGAGAAAATATTATTATGTATTTGAAGAATATAAATAGTAGAGACTTCACTCCTGATTTTCAGATGCTTAAATACAATTGTGTACTTGCCATTTTCATCTGATGTTTCGTAACTCAAACTAAGTAAGCTCTTAATTCCCCCTAATATTTTTCTAATTTGCTATTAGTATTACAATGATGTAGGCAATCTTCTCCCATGTCGCCCCAAATAGAAAACTTTTTTTTTTTTAGAGAGATTTTCACTGTAGGGCGCGTGCGCTCGCCAGACAGACAGAGAGAGACATAGAGACAGAAAGCGAGAAAGCACCCCCAAGGGGGGATGGTCACGCCGCAATCCCTTCTCCTCCATTCTCCTCTCGGGATCTTGGGCACGCACGCACACGCGCCCGGCGTGAGTTTTTTAAGCCACCAGGTCCGGGACACGAACCGCGGTCGACTACGTGGGAGTCCAGCGACATAGCCATTTAGCTAACTGCTGGTTCCCTCAAATAGAAAACCTTTTAATCTACCTGCTTATTATATTTACTAGTTACCCAGTCCCATGATTGTCACCACTGTAACTATAACTTAAGCTGTTTTATTTTTTTCATTCTAGCCTCTTCTGTTTTTGCTTTTCTTTTCTTTTTTAATTTTTATTTTTAAGGACTTGTTTTTGTTGTTTTGCTTTGGTTTAAATTAACACACCTTAACATATTTCAAAAAACACTAACTACTCTAAATTCTGAATTCCTTTTTCTTCCATTTTGTTTTACTATGGTGAGAACACTTAACTTTTTACAAGTCTAGTCACACTATATTCCCTTTTTCTCTGCCCTCCATCTCCTAAGGATTCTGGGTATCCACACACTCATGCAGCAGGCATTTTTTCAAGTCCACTTGAGGGTCCAAAACTGAGTTTTGCCATGAGGCTTCCAGCCTTGCAATAAACTTGTGATGTTCCCATGCCTCAGCAGCTGGGCTTATAATATGCTTTATCAGATTATTTTCTGTATAAACTATTTCTATATCCCATGATTTAATCTGTACATTACAAAGTTGTTTTCCTTATACAGTATTTGTATCCTTCCAACATCTGTGACTCAATTTTTAACAGTTTCTGTTTGCCTCAACTCTTATTCTCACAACTTTACCTTCTGCCTGGAAGTTTATACCTAAATTTTCTCTATCCATCTTTTTTCTTTCTAAAATTACCCTTTCATTTCCAAGATTTTGCTTAATTGGTGTGTCTTGCCTACCCTCATTTTCTATTAGCTACCTGGAAAAATTGTCCCTCTTCTTTCTTACTCAGCAAACTGTACATTTCACAAGTTAAGTAAGCTGTACTTTGACAAATTCACTCTGGTGGGAGAAGAAAAATTATCCAGGCCCTCTCCACGCTTCAAGGAGTTCTTCACTGGCCTCAACATTTTTTTTTTTCACACATCACTACTCAGCTAAATATCTGAAAAGAATCTGTTGCTGATGTGTAACTTTGTATAGCACCCCCTCCCATCCCTTCCCATTCCATCTTGACCATTCTAATCCCCTTCATTCTCTGAAATAACAAACTCTGTCTTCTCAACTCATGTAGTTTCACAGCTTGATAACTCCACAAGTAGAAAGCTGTGAAAGTTGTAGGACTCACTTCTTTCATTTCCCTTCTTGTGGGGATCAAAGTCTTTTACTTTCTGTTAGCAGTGACTGAAAGCCACTTCTTATGGTGTATATATGTCCCCTTTGTCACTTGAGTAGGAAGGCTATGTTTCTCTCTCTTAGTCTACTCAGCATGTTCTCATTAAAAATTTTTGGATTCTTGGGACCAGCAGTTAGCATAATGATTACACGCTGGACTCCCTCCTATGTGGCCAACCATGGCTCAGGTTCCAGACCTGGAGGCTGCAAACTCATGCTGGGCATGTGTGCATGTGTGCCCCAAATCCAGAGCGAATGGAGGAGAAGGGATTGTGGAGTGACCATTCCCCCTGAGGGGTGATTTTTTGCTTTCTATCTGGCAAGCACAAGTGCCTTATAACAAAAATCTTTCTATAAAAAAAAAAAAAAGAAATTTGGGATTTTTAAACCACCCTGAACAGAATCTAAGAAGCTAAGTAGAAGCATTTTTATGAAGCAAAACAGAATTTACAGGTATCTTGTGACCCTCAGAAGGTAAAAACCTGTACAAAATTTAAACAAAGAAAAGGAATAAACTTCAAAGGGAAAGTGTAAAAATAAATATACAATAATTAAAATTGAGGACTCAACAGATTAACTCAACAATATGTTGAACATAAGAGAAAGAACATTAGTGAGCTGGGAAATAATCAAGTTAAAATACTAACAGGAAAAAGAATTAAAACGTATACAATGTAGAGCATAAGAGACTTTGAGATATCGCGACAGATCTAACAAGTAACGGAAGTATCAGAAATGAAGACAGAATATGGAACAAAAGCAAAGATAAAAGGAGGGGGTAATATATCTCTCCACCTCACCATCGTTTTTTTATTTAGCCAAGTATGTATAGAAAATGCACATTGTTTGCCATATATTCATATGCTACTTATTGACAATAAGATGTAAAGCCCAAAGTTTGAAACGAATAAATACATGAGAAGAAAGAGCATTTTGATCATTGACTTAGATAAAGAAAAGCAAATTCATTTTCAGAATGATAGTTTTGTAGGATACAGTTATTTTGTAGCTGGACTGAGAATGTCCTTTCCTTGTGTTTGGGGACCTTAGAATTTCTAGTTTAGACTCTTGGCCAGGATAAGGGAAGTGGAGTTTAGAGCATGCTGTTCAAAGTTTGAAACTCCCTTAGAAACCCCCAGGGTCAATTCATTTACAATGATTTTCACCCAGCATAATCAGTTAGACAGCCTGAGTTGACCAGAGAAGCATAAATGACTCCTCTGGGAACTTTTGTGTTGAGCTGTTCAAAGAACAGATTTTGGCGATTCAAACTAAAGAATTTTGTCCACATATGAATAAAGACTGCTGTCAGATTTCAGCTATACTTTTCTCTGACCTTCAATACTTGTTTTCACTCTTTCTTTTAATGTACACTATTCTTTGTTTTCATTTATTTATTTTTTGGAAAGATTTTTGCTATAGGGCAAATGTGCTCGCCAGAAAGACAGACAGAGAGACAGAAAGCAAGAAATCACGGCCCAGGGGAATGGCCACACCGCAATCCCTTCTCCTCCATTCTCATCTCAGGATCTTGGGCAGGCACGCACATGTGCCCAGCATGAGTTTAAGCCACCGGGTCTGGGACTCAAACCACGGTCTACTACATGGGAGTCCAGCAACATAGCCATTATTACAACTGCTGGTTCAAACTATTCTTTGTTTTTAATGAAAAGCCTTAAGTATGCATATTCTCTGAGTCATTGTTGAATTCTTTCAATTATCGGAACATACAAGATTTTTGTAAATGCTAAAAGTATAAAATATTACAAATGAAGAGGAAATGTATCTTTAAAAATTCCAATGAGGGCTGAATCTGTGGCACAGCAATAATGTGCTTCTCAAAAAAGCCAGATCTCAGATAGCAACTGCAACTCTAATTCCCTACCAGGCAGTCTAGAACATGCCAGGCACACATGAGTACCCAGGTCTGACAGGCGAGAGGACTGGAGAAAGGAGATTGCAATATGACTAGACCTTGTGAAGACTAGTACTCTCTCCCTCTCTCCTCACTGTCATGTGTGTGCACACATGTGCTCTATCAGCAATTTAAAAACTAGCTAAAAACCAAATACCAACTAGGACATAGACATTAACTGCCAGCCAGTCCTTTGTCAGAAACAGTAGAAATTAGAAGCTGAATATTGTTTATAATGCAATTTTTAAAATATTTCTTAGACTTCCACTGAACATATTTTTAGCAAACAATGACATTCTGAAATGCAGAAACCAGGTGATTATTCACGAGAGTAAATGTGAAGAATTTTCAGGAAAAAAAATGACATCAGGAAAACGACATCAACTATAAAAGATAAAAAAGCACACAACCATACAACATATATCAACAAATCCAACTATTAATTGAAATAATGAATATTTTTAATTTGCATATATAAAACAACAAGAGTAATGTGCAAAGTATATAATAACTCGACAGTTCCTCACTATTAGAATGTAGTTATAAATAACTTGTCTTTTAAAACTATCATAGGGCCAGCCACTGGCATGGTGGTTAAGGCATCTGGATCTCACATAGCTGACTGTGTGGTTCAAGTTCTGGATCTGGAGCTTTAAAAACACGTTGGGTACATGTTCATGCATGCGAAAATCTTGAAAGGAAAAATGGAGGAGGACTGTGGTGTGACCATCCACCGTACTTTCTTATTTTCTCCCTTGCTCTCTCTCTCATCTCTGGCAAGTGCATGCACCCTCCAAGAAGCTTTTTTTAAAAAAGAACTTATCATATATAAATACATTTGTCAAACATGTCATGTAATTTGTAATAAATGTTGTCTAGTGGGTAAGTGTGCTTTTTTAAATTTAAGAATTTTATTTTAATTATTTAATCTTTTCTGGTTACTTCAAAATTTTTAACTTTATTTCTACATTTTTGTTAACATACAGTAACTGTACTATATAATACTTTTCAAATGAGAATATAATTTTAATGATCCAATGGGGGTAATTAATAAACTTATTAGACAGCTACTTGTCATTACTTTGTGCTGAAAACATGCAAAATCCTTGTTTTTTCGGTTATTCTGGTAAATACAATTGTTATAAATATATTCTCCCTACTCTTTTTTATAACACCAGAAATCATTCTTCTTAATTATCAGTAATTCTGTTTCTGTTAATAAACAGCTCTTTATTATGGCCCAACCTCCTGTCCAGCCTCTAGTAATTATTCATCTTGCAACATCTATGATTTAATTTTTCAATTTCCACATATGCTAGAGAACATGTAGTATCTTTCTGTGCTTGGCTTTTTACACTTAGCATAATGTAACATGATATCTTCCAGGCTCATCCATTTAACCTCAAATAACAAGATTCTGTTGTTTTTTAAATTGCTAAATATTAATTCATTTTCTATATATCATATTATTCTTATCATCTGATGATGAACAAAACGCGTCAACCTGGTTGATCTCCGGTTCTATTTTTTGAGGAAAATTGCAAAATCGAGAGATCTCTACATGAATTTATAAAATATAAAAAATTAAGTAGATTACAAAGAATATATAATAGATATTTTAAAATAATAAAATGATATTATAAACCTACAGATATTTCGTTTCATGTCCCGGACCAAAAGATATTTCGTTTCATGTCCCGGATCAAGATATTTCGTTTCGTGTCCCGGACCGGGTGGCTTAAAACTCACGCTGAGTGCATGTGCGTGCGTGCCCAAGACCCCGAGAGGAGAATGGAGGAGAAGGGATTGCGGCTCGGCCATCCCCGGGGGGTAGGGGGTGGGGGAGTAAAGAAGAGAAATATATAAATGGCTGGATTAAATAAATATTCAGTAAAATTTACCCTATAAAATAGTGAAATGTATTTAGAAAATCTAAAATGCATATCAAAGTAAAATATACAACAACAATGATATTTAGGTTGGCAGACAATAAAATATTTAAGTTTTTGTATTTTTAGGAAGTGGTTAAAGTAGTAGTAGATATTAACTCTAATAAATCAAATTCATGTTGCTATGTTTAGTCTAACAATGAACAGAAAATAATGTATGTATAACTAATAATACAACTGAAGAAGGAAATAAAATAATACTTATTCAATTAATAAAACTGGGAATACAGAGAAATTTAAAAGTTGAGATAATTACCAAATACATATAAATAATAAGAGTAAAAGTATTAAAAGTAAAAGTATTAAATATTACACTTAGAAAAAATATAGTCACACTGGATAAAATAGAATTAAATATGAATTTATTTTATGAAAGACATTCTAAAAATGTATAAATGAAAAAAATGAAATATAAAGATACAAACGATAACAGGAAACACAAACCATTTAAAAAAAAACTCAAATTATTTTAGGGTTTACTTTTTGTAGTGTTAGAATAGCTATGATATATATTTATATATTTGTTTATGTATTTATATATATAAATATATATATTTGTACTTAAATTATCGAATTATAGATTGAAAACTACTTAGT
>NW_006159959.1:1986416-2022770 GCF_000334495.1 Tupaia belangeri chinensis
AACCCCCATTCAACCAGCTGTTGGGGAGAGATGCTTTCCAGTCTTCAAGAACTAATATCTGGTTTCTCCAATCCCTGAGAAAGAAAGAGCAGCAGAGAGACCCTGCAATCTCAGAGAGAGAAGGTAGGAGCTATTGCTCCACATGTGCTGATGCTATTCTGTACCTCACCTATCCAAGAACAACAGGCAACCCAAGACAACACACTTAGCTTGAGCTCATCAGCAGGGACCACTGCTCAGCCTGCTGTGTGGGAGGAAGGGTTCTCCATCCCAAGCTGTGGGCACTTATGCACCATACAAAGTGGTCGAACACCTTACCTTCTCCTGTCAATGTAATCTTCATCCACACTGGGAGCACTTAGGTTTGAGTATACAAGAATCAAGCAGCTGAAAATAAAAGACTTATTTTACTGCTAAGGGAGTATACTTAGTAGTATACTACTAAGTATATACTATACTATACTACTAAGTAGTAACTAAGTATACTACCTTAACAGTAAAAGGAGAGAAATTCTCCGCTGAATATCTAAACCCTAAACTCTTACTGTGGATTTTCACACGCCCACCCATGGTAGAGGAGAGGAATTGGTACAGACTTTTGGCCATCTTAAAGAAGTAGAGGAGCAAACAGATATATAAACACACTCCAAAGAAGAAAAAAAGAAGTGAGGATACCACCAGATGACTAAATATCAAAGCGGAGCCTGAATAAATAGGGGAAAAGTCAGGAAATCTTCCCCCTCAAAAGATCATAACTCCTCACCAACAAAGGATAAAAATACAAGAGACTGCAGAAATGTCAGAAAAATAATTCAGAATACTCATTGTAACAATACTCAGACAGATAAAAGAAAAAACAGAGAATCAATTGCAGTAGATGAAAAAAATTGTAACAATACTCAGACAGATAAAAGAGAAAACAGAGAATCAATTGCAGTAGATGAAAAAAATCCTTCCAGGGCATGAAAGAGGAATTCCATAAAGAGATAGACACACTGAAATTGAATCAAACAGAAGTTCTGGAGATAAATAATACATTGCAGTGCATCAAAACCTCTCCTGAAAGTATTAACAGCAGATTAGATCATACAGAAGAAAGAATCTCTGGCCTTGAAGACAAAACCTCCAATTTAGTCCAAGCAACTGAAGAGAATAGAAGAATAACCATTGAAAATGAGGCTTATACATGAGAAATCCTAGACACCATTAAATGACCAAATAGTTGCATAATAGGTATTCCAGAAGGTGAAGAGAGGGATAAAGGCATAGAAAACATCTTCCACAATGTATTAGCTAAACCTTTCTGCATTTAGAGAGGCATGCAGACATCCAAATCTAGAAGATACAAAAGACACCAAATGGATATAGCATAAGATCCTCCCCAAATTATATCATAGTCAAATTAGTGAAAATCAAAGATAAAGAGAATATTCTAAAAATGGCAAGTTACTTATGATGGTTACTCCATTAGACTAACATTGGGTCTCTCAGCTGAAATGATGCAGACAAGGAAAGAATGGGAAGACATGTATAAAACTGAAAGAAAAGCAATTTCTATCAGAAATAATGACTTAGAAGTTTCAAAATCTTGCTAGTTCCAATGAGATTATCCTTCAAATGGAAAGGAGAAATAAAATTATTCTCTGATAAACAAATGCTGAAAGAATTAGCCAAAACAAAACCAGCTCCTAAGGAAATACTTAAGGGACTACTATACCAGGAAAGCGAAAGAGACAAACAGAAGTAAGAGAACACAAAATAACTAGAAAAAAAGGATAATTCCACAGATATTGATACTAGCATAGAATGTCAAGACTAAATGTAGAGTTGACAGTTTTACACATAAGCAGCTTTAAATCCAAATCAATCAATTTTTGGCTAGACAGTTGTCTCCACAGTTTTCAATTTATATATTTATTACAAGTGATACTCACTGTTTAAAACTAGATAATAAAGAAAAAGTACGAAATGTTACAGCTGAGTCTCTCTTTGGAGTGAATTTAAGAAAATGCAAAAATCAAGAAGTCTGTAAGGCATATAAATCACCAAATTACTGACTTTACCATGTCTTCATTTTTAAACATCTCTTTTCAATTTTATTTTATCCTTGCTTTTTCAAGGACTTATTTTTTTATGCACAGTATAGTACTATGGCCTTACCAGAACTCACTGTGTGAGTAAAAGTGTTCTTCTATCGCTTCTTAATGAGCTCTTGTTTTGTACAGTTTTACCAATCTCTAACTGTACTGATGATTGATACAGATTTTTTTCATATTATTAACACTTTTTAAAAGAATTATTTATTTACTTACTTAACTCCATTTGTTATTATTATTATTATTTTTAACTTGGCAAGAGAGAGACAGAGAGAGATAGAGGAAGAAAATGTAAGCTGCTAAGTCTGGGAATTGAACCACAGTCAGTCATGTGGGAATTCAGCATCTTTAACCACCATGCCACCTTCCGACTCCAGATTATTAACTCCTACACAGTCCACTACATGGAAATTACAAATTCTTCTTACATTGGTTTTGTTAGGATTATCTTTGTTAATTCATGAGATTGCTTGTTGCCTGGTTTTTAATAAATGTGTTTTTCTTTAAAACTGTTCCTCATAGTAAAGAATGTCATTGACATTTCAGTACATACTTGCAGTATGACCATTGGAGCAGGTTTCTAGTTTTCACAACATAATATCAAATGTTGAAAGTGGTAAACATGTTTATATCCTCAATTTGTTTATTCCACACACATACATGCTTTTAAAAACCATCTGTGCCCTTGGTGCCAGCAGATGGCATAGTGGTTGTATTACCGGACTCCCACGTGGCCAACCATAGTTCAAGTCCTGAACCCAGTGACTTGAAAATCATTTCTAGCATGTGTGTGAAGATCATAACTCCTCACCAACAAAGGATAAAAATACAAGAGACTGCAGAAATGTCAGAAAAATAATTCAGAATACTAATTGTAACAATACTCAGACAGATAAAAGAGAAAACAGAGAATCAATTGCAGTAGATGAAAAAAATCCTTCCAGGGCATGAAAGAGGAATTCCATAAAGAGATAGACACACTGAAATTGAATCAAACAGAAGTTCTGGAGATAAATAATACATTGCAGTGCATCAAAACCTCTCCTGAAAGTATTAACAGCAGATTAGATCATACAGAAGAAAGAATCTCTGGCCTTGAAGACAAAACCTCCAATTTAGTCCAAGCAACTGAAGAGAATAGAAGAATAACCATTGAAAATGAAGCTTATACATGAGAAATCCTAGACACCATTAAATGACCAAATAGTTGCATAATAGGTATTCCAGAAGGTGAAGAGAGGGATAAAGGCATAGAAAACATCTTCCACAATGTATTAGCTAAACCTTTCTGTATTTAGAGAGGCATGCAGACATCCAAATCTAGAAGATACAAAAGACACCAAATGGATATAGCATAAGAAGATCCTCCCCAAATTATATCATAGCCAAATTAGTGAAAATCAAAGACAAAGAGAATATTCTAAAAATGGCAAGTTACTTATGATGGTTACTCCATTAGACTAACATTGGGTCTCTCAGCTGAAATGATGCAGACAAGGAAAGAATGGGAAGACATGTATAAAACTGAAAGAAAAGCAATTTCTATCAGAAATAATGACTTAGAAGTTTCAAAATCTTGCTAGTTCCAATGAGATTATCCTTCAAATGGAAAGGAGAAATAAAATTATTCTCTGATAAACAAATGCTGAAAGAATTAGCCAAAACAAAACCAGCTCCTAAGGAAATACTTAAGGGACTACTATACCAGGAAAGCGAAAGAGACAAACAGAAGTAAGAGAACACAAAATAACTAGAAAAAAAGGATAATTCCACAGATATTGATACTAGCATAGAATGTCAAGACTAAATGTAGAGTTGACAGTTTTACACATAAGCAGCTTTAAATCCAAATCAATCAATTTTTGGCTAGACAGTTGTCTCCACAGTTTTCAATTTATATATTTATTACAAGTGATACTCACTGTTTAAAACTAGATAATAAAGAAAAAGTACGAAATGTTACAGCTGAGTCTCTCTTTGGAGTGAATTTAAGAAAATGCAAAAATCAAGAAGTCTGTAAGGCATATAAATCACCAAATTACTGACTTTACCATGTCTTCATTTTTAAACATCTCTTTTCAATTTTATTTTATCCTTGCTTTTTCAAGGACTTATTTTTTTATGCACAGTATAGTACTATGGCCTTACCAGAACTCACTGTGTGAGTAAAAGTGTTCTTCTATCGCTTCTTAATGAGCTCTTGTTTTGTACAGTTTTACCAATCTCTAACTATACTGATGATTGATACAGATTTTTTTTCATATTATAAACACTTTTTAAAAGAATTATTTATTTACTTATTTAACTCCATTTGTTATTATTATTATTTTTCAACTTGGCAAGAGAGAGACAGAGAGAGATAGAGGAAGAAAATGTAAGCTGCTAAGTCTGGGAATTGAACCACAGTCAGTCATGTGGGAATTCAGCATCTTTAACCACCATGCCACCTTCCGACTCCAGATTATTAACTCCTACACAGTCCACTACATGGAAATTACAAATTCTTCTTACATTGGTTTTGTTAGGATTATCTTTGTTAATTCATGAGATTGCTTGTTGCCTGGTTTTTAATAAATGTGTTTTTCTTTAAAACTGTTCCTCATAGTAAAGAATGTCATTGACATTTCAGTACATACTTGCAGTATGACCATTGGAGCAGGTTTCTAGTTTTCACAACATAATATCAAATGTTGAAAGTGGTAAACATGTTTATATCCTCAATTTGATTATTCCACACACATACATGCTTTTAAAAACCATCTGTACCCTTGGTGCCAGCAGATGGCATAGTGGTTGTATTACCGGACTCCCACGTGGCCAACCATAGTTCAAGTCCTGAACCCAGTGACTTGAAAATCATTTCTAGCATGTGTGTGAGCATGCCCAAGATCCCAGGAGGAAAACGAAGAGACTGCAGTGTAACAACCCCCCTGTTTGGGGTGGGGTGATTTTTCACTTTTCCTTTCACTGTCTCTGCCTCTTTCCCCCTAGCAAACACACACAACCTAGGGTAAAACCTCTTAAAAAATCATTCTGGGGAACCAGCAGTTAGCGTAATGGCTATGTCGCTGGACTCCCACGTAGTCGACCGCGGTTCGCATCCCGGACCCCGTGGCTTAAAACCCATGCCGGGCGCGTGTGCGTGCGTGCCCAAGATCCCAAGAGGAGAATGGAGGAGAAGGGATTGCGGCGTGACCATCCCCTCTGGGGGATGATTTCTCGCTTTCTGTCTCTCTGTCTCTCTCTGTCTGTCTGGCGAGCGCACGCACCCTATAGTGGAGGACCTTTCAAAAAAAAAAAAAAATCATTCTGTACCCTACAAAGATGTGTAACGATCACACGTAAGCCATAAATTACCAATACATTTTTAAAGAGGAAAAAAAAAACTTACAGGTTACACTAAAAACATAGTGTATCTTTCTCATTGACTGTTGCTATTATTATCACTTTGTTTTATTTATTATTTTTTAATTCATGAATTTATTTTTTCCAGGAGAGACACAGAGAGAAATACCTTCCACGGGGACGTCATGACATGACAGTAAGTTAGCATAGCTTGATGGAATCATGGGATGATTTGCTGAATATTTCGAACGTCAGCAGTGTCCTGGGATAACAATCCAGGACCTTTCCTATGGAGGCCCAATTGTTTTGCCACTGTGCCACCACTGGCCCATCATTTTATTTTAGTTTTCTCAGATATATATGTGTAGCAGTGATTTCCTTTGTATTTATCATGTTGACGTTTTAAAAGATCTTGAAAATTCTAACTCATTATTTCTCATAGTATTGCTTCTACCTCCATTGTTTCTCTTTCTGAAATGAAAAATATGTATGTGCAATTTTTTCATCATTTCCTATTGTCTTTTCTTCTGTCTTTATTGTCTTTTCTCTGGTTCTTTATGTTTTAGTCTGAATATATTCGTTTGCTCTATGTTCCAATTCCTATCCGATTATTTTTAGCTCAGTCATTGTGCTCTTGCACCTAATTTTGGAGTCCCAAATTCCAATATCGTATTACTTAGTTCTGTAATTTGGCTATCTATTTTCAAATCCTCTATCAAAAATCATCATTTTATAAATCTCATTCTATTTTATATTCTTATTTAAATATATAGCCAATGACAGCATTGTATAGATTTTCCCTCAGTGTATTCTAATTATTTATTTATTTATTTATTTATTTTTGGTCTTTCAGGAAATAATGTCTCTTTATTTGATTATGAAATACTATAAAGATATTTTATAGCTCCAGATAAGAAAAGTAACATATTTTTCTTCAGAGAAGATATATTGGGTCAGAAAAATGATGATGCATTTTTACATAGAAAAACATAGACTTGTTGCCAATCCCATACTTTGCCTTATTACAGGCATCAGTGCTTACGTGTTTTTCAATCCCCATAAAACTAACCAGGGATAATTTAATCCTAGGTTTTAGTCCTTCGAAGGAATAGATTATTTCTGGTTTCCTCTTATTTTTCATACATAGACAATTAATGTTGTTATATTTATAGCAAGTTTCCCTTTTTGGCAGGACTTAAATTGAAGTCATAGCTTTCTAACCTATAATTCTTTGAAAATACTGCTCAAATTCTCAGATTCTCAATTACTGCTTTAGGCAATGACTATTATCTCAAATGGAAATGTTTCACACAATGATAGATCTTTCATTGCTTTCCTCCCTCTAGGATCTTAATCCAACAAATATTGCCTTGAATGTCTTCCAATTTTTTTAGATTGAATTATTAATCTAAAAATTGATAAATTTTCTAGTTACTTTTTCATATTGCAGTAACTTGAAACCACTCAGTCTACCATTTCCAGCTGAACAAAGTCTCAGTGAAGTTATAAAAATAAAGATAATAAAATATATGTACAGAGACAAATCAAAGAAACAACATTATCCAGAAGTTAATGCAGAAAATACTTGACTTTTATGGGTTGTGGATAAGGAAATGATAGACCATTCAACGAAGTTACTGAGACTACTGGTTGCATGATAAAATTGTAAGTTAAATGACTAAATTATGCCATGCACAGTATAAGTTACACTTCTATTAAACCATTTAAAGTACATCTTGGGATCTGCAGATGGCATAATGGTTATGTCACTGGACTCCCATGTAGTCCCAAAACTGTGTTTCAAGTCCTGGGCCCAGTGCCTTAAAACTCACAACATGCATGTGTGCGTGCATGCCCAAAATCCCCAGAGGAAGAAGGAGAAGGAGGCTATGGAGTGTGTCCATCCCCCCAGGACAGAAAGACAGACAGAAAGGGAGAAATCACTGCACCCTATACCAAAAATCTCTCTTAAAAATAAAATTTAAAAAGTACATCATAAAGGATGTATAGTAAAAAATTGTAATATATACATAATTTGAGAAAAAAAAATCTTTTTTTTTTTTTTGAGACAGCATGTGGCAAGGAGAGAGAGACAGATATGTGTTTTTAAGTCTGACCATGTAGCTCTCCTCCTGTTCCAGCCTCACATTTGGCAAGGACCACAGGTGTGTGCTCATGTGCCTTGTCTGTTAAAGGGTGGGCCGGGAACTGAGCCCAGGCCTCTCACGCTGCGTCAGCCACTGCTCAGTGATACCCTTCCACTTGCTCCACCACAGCTGGCCAAGTCATTGTTAAATAAACCTTCACACACAGAAATAAAACTTCAAGAAGTCATTGACTTTAATGACATTAAATTTTAAAATATTCAATATGCCAAAAGCCACGATTGATAAAATTAAAAGACAAGCCAAAGACAGAAAAATGATTTTTGTCATGCTGTTCACACTAAGATATATATCCATAATGAAAAAGAAACCAAATTGTAGAAAAATGCACAAGAAAAATAAACATGCAAGCCATAGGAGAATAAATACGTTAAGAGATGTGAGAGTCTCAGTAATAACTACAGAAATTTAAATTAAAACTAACAAGAAAAAAGTTATTACAAGATGTGTGTTTCCCTGAAATTCTTATCTCTACCCAGCTCCAGGTACCCACTAACCCACTAATGAGTAGTTATTCACTCACTTATCTCTATTAACATATGCCCAGAGAGAGAGAGTCAAAAAGAGTAGGAAGGAAAGTAAAAAATCATCTCAAGGGGAGATGGACATGCCAGAATCCCTTCTTCTCTATTCCTCTCCAAAGATCTTGGGCATGCATACATCCATGCCTGGCATGAGTTTCAAACCACCAGTTTAGGACTTGAACTGCAGTTGACCATGTGGGAGTCAAACGATGTTACCACTATGCCATCTGCTAGCCTGTAGGTTTATTTACTTTTTAAACATCGACTAGACCAGCCTTTGTACAATATGAAAAGCGGTGACAAGTATTTTTCATATTTTAAAATAGTGGTTAAAATAGAAAGAGGGATTAGGTAAATAGAATAATAAAGTGTGTCCCTTCTACTTCAAATTTTCTCCCTTACCTGCTAAATCTCCATAGATGATAATATTCTCTTTCTGTTTTTCATGTGCTTTGGCTCATTTTACCAGTCTAGGGTGTGAAGACAGCTGAACCTAGAGATTGTAGGTGAGGAGTTATGTTACATGAGCAATGCGACATAGATTCGCACCTTTTCCTCCATTTTTACCTTGAAATTCCCTTCCTCTTTTTCTTCTTTCACTTTAAAAAATAAAAAAATAAAAAAATAAAAATAAAAAATAAACTTGCCAGAAGGCATGTGAGCGTCACCAACCAAGACAGAAAGAAAAGGCCAATGGGGAAACACCCCCATGGGGGATGGTAGGCCCACAGTTCCTTCTCCATTCTTTTGTTATTTTCTAGTAGGAAGGTCTGGATGAAACATAAAGTCATGTGTGTGGGATTCAGCTGCCTTAACCACCATGTCACCAGTTGGGCCAGACTTTCCTTGTTTGAAAAAGCAGAACCATACACTAAACAGACTAAGAAATTAAATTTTAAAAAATAATAGTAACACTGATAGAAGAGGGGATTAGAGGTGAGCATTCACAAAAACAATTATAGTTTGACATAGAAAAGACACATATAAGGAAAAGAGAGAATTTTTGTCACCCGAAAATATATGTTCTGAAGCACTCTACTTTTCCTGATGCCAGTGTTTTAATGTTTCTCTACAGCATCATTTCTATACCCATTATTTCTGATGAATTTTCACTCAGTCTTTTCTAAATCATGTTTTAATAACTTGGATTCTTCTTTTCTACTAATTTATATTATAAAATATTTTCCAAAGAAATATTCCTCAAAAGAGAATGATATCTCTGAATGATTTAAGTGTAGAAGCTATCGTGAAAATGGAACAAAATGATTTCTGGTCCTATTCTATTTTATGAATTAAATACACCAGCAATGGTCTGCTGGCAAGGCATAGAAAGTCTGCCAAACTGTCTTTTTTTCTCATCTGGGTCATTTCCTGATGTCAAATGTTGTCTCAAAAGTCTGAAACAACAAAAAGTGTACAGACATATTTTGGCCACAAATGAGTTCTATGATTTGACATCAGTTATTATTTTTAGATATAATTCCCAGTTTCTCATTTGTAGAAGGTTTACAGTGTATAGTGTCCTTTTTATTAGAAATTATTTGGGAAATGCTTCAGAATTCTAGTTCTAGTTTTAGTGGTTCAAATAACCAATTGTGTAATTTAAGACAAGTATTTCAATTTCTTTTTATCTCAGTATCACTAATTCTAGAATGAGATGTTTGGACTTACTATAATGGCACTTCCAAACTACTCTAGCTGGGTTTTTTTTTTTTTTTCCTTCTTCTAACATGATTTCATACTTGAACTTTTAGATATTTGAGGTTATATAAAATACAGTAATGCCCTGTATTTTAATTAAATGTTTAAGTTTTATAGTTTGATGAATTGCATTCATGTTATTTATTTTAAACAGGAAAACAATTTTCATATTATAATTTTTAATCTTTGTAGAAGCATAGCTCTGAAGGTGATTCTATTATTCTCTTCACAGTGCTCTGTATCTTGCAGGCCTTCAAAAAATGAAAATACTAACTTATTTGAAAATCTCAGAATGTTGGCCTAGAAGCATTCTGAAAACAAAATTTTATAATCTTTATGTGTTTCGCTTCCAGTTAGGTTATCTACTGAGCAGTTATTTTGAAAAAAAAAAAAAAAAAAAAAAAACAGGAAATTCCAGCAGTGAGATGATTAAAAATCATGCTATTTTAGAAAAAGAAAGCTGATTAAAAATCATGCTATTTTAGAAAAAGAAGTTTTCACTGTGTACATGATTTAGACACAGACCTTCTGTTTAAGAGTTCTGGGTATCTCTGATCACAAAACGGAATCACATCTCTGTCATTTTTCTCTTTTGGCAGAGAGGACAGGTGTTCTACAGATGGAGAGACAGTTGTGGTTTTATGAGACCTCCTTTCTCAAGCACATTAGTATTTGTCACTCACAGGGGTCCCCTTTCTAAGAATGACAAATGCCCTCGTGCTCACTTACAGTAAAAAATGTCCTTAAATGTCCTCTTAGAAGAAGAGAAGGCATGTTTTACCTTTATCGGGTGTGGGGTGGGAAGTGGTAGAATGACTGGTGTAGTTCACATATTGATTATATAAGAAAGTGTTTCTTAATCACATACACTCATGGAAGAAGAGGCTGTGGCTGCAACATGTGTTGGTTTTAAGCCGCAGAAAAGCCTCTGCTCACTCCTACCCATCTCCCACCTACCAACACACACACGAGCAACAGGAAGGAGATGTGCAGTGCTGCCAATGGTGACAGTGAGAGAGGAAACGAGATGTTGGTAGAAATGATGAGAAATATTGAAATGAAATCTACAGTTCTATTTACCTGCCCACAAGACCACTTTGCAGACCAAACTGTGCTATCATCTAGTTAACTAGGTCAACAGAAATGTTTGTAAAAGCTCTGTGGGCAGCAGTAGGTGTAGAATAATTACTACAAAGCACTCCTCAGTAGTACAGTTGCTTGGGTAGAATGGATGAATCTGTGGACTTGATTAGTTTCTTTTGTCTGGATTCTCTGACCCTTTCCAGTGAATTGAAAATTTTGGTAGACCCATTCGATAGCGCCTGCCTTATCAGTGGTAAATGCATCAACCCCTCAAAATCTTGCTAACAATTTCTTAAATTTGGATTTTATATTTTGCATCACATTCTGAGTAGAAGAATAATTTTGCTCTTCAATAGAGGCAAACCTGTATTATTTGATAGTAATGCAGTTTTAAAAAATGTAATACAGTTATTAGTACCTAAAACTCTGGGTTTTCTACAGGAAAATCAGGTTAAAGGAAAACCTGGCTCTTAGAAAATGTATTTCTTAACAAGAGTCAGAACTAATATTTCAGATTGAGTCATTTAAAATGTTGTTTTGTTTTCCTGGCATTATGTCTTACCTCAGAAATACCAGAAAACTAAAGGAATTTATGGTTTTGTAGCATACATTTAAAAAAGCGGTGCTCATATCCGTTGTAAAAATAAAAAAGTAAATACTATAGGTAAATATCCAGTACTAAAAAAACAAAGCAAAACAAAAAAGATGATCAAAAACAAAAACGAAACATGCTTGTCCTCTTTCTCCACAGAACACTATGCTGAATAATAAAATACGCTTTAAGTTCTTTTCCTGGTCACTGGAGAGAGATGTGGAGACAAAAGCATAACTATAAGATAATTAAAACAAGAAAATTAAAATTCACTAATAAAAGCAAGAGTTATTCTTTGGCATTATCTGAAATATAATCAGCATAAAATGTGATATCATGAAGTTATTAAAGAGAGACAGGAGTAAAAGAAAGAGCTATCTTCAAATGCAACTCCTGTTTGTCTCAGTTTTTAATCCGTAGGAAACAAGTACTGCACATTGGAATTTGGTGATTTTTTTTACGTTAAACATGAGAAAGATTACTTATATCCAAAGAATAAAAGACTATTTTGGAAAAGTAATAGTTTAAATCAAGCAATAAATAACATTTGCTTGCGATTTATTTTAAAGGATGGGAGAGTACAGTACAGAACTGTAGCCTGTAATATAATCTCAACATCATTGGAAGGTCAGGTAAAAAAGTGGATCTTAACATATGCTGGGTTTAAATAAATAACATTACAATCATATTAACAATCAAATATAAAATAATTAATTTCCATTTTAATGGAATTTTCCATTTTCCTGTGTCTCATCGTCTGATCACTTGTTCAGTATCTCATACTAAGAAGTAATCAGACTCCAATCTCCTGTGTTCGGTCCTCTATTCAATTGTTCAATATCTAATATTAAGAAGTAATCACCAACCCTAATCTCCAGGTTTCCCTAGCAGTTTCAGTGATAGGGAGCAACTTATTAGTGCTGATACTGTGTATCTAATTAAAGACAGAGAACCTAATCAGAGCCAGCATGGAAAAGGCATGTTTTTTTTACAACTGCAGGTTAACCCCTCTGAATAATAATTAGTATGTCAGATCATTTAGCATGAGTCCTAATTCAGAGTAAAAGACTCGTAAATACTACATTATTAGAATGTCTGTTTGTTCTGAAATTTTATTTATAGTGAATGATATCCCAGGTCTCAAAATTTTGAAAACCAGTTTGTATACACATAATTAAACATCTCAAGTTTAATTACCGATTCTTCAGATATTAAAAAAAAGTTAGTATATGACAGCTATGATTGATGGTTAAAAAATTGCAAGTATTTATTATTTCAGTAACACTATATAGCCAGCATGATCAACCTGATCTGCATTTATATATTAAAATAGCATTAAAATAAAAAGAAAACTAATTTAAAAGATAATTTGCTATGCATATTAAATAACAAATTAAATACTTAATATTTCTCTGAAACTTAATTTTCCTTTTTTGAGATATTTTTAAATTCCTCTAATAAATCTCATATTTTTCAAAAGTTTTAAAACTTTTGAAATTATTCTTCACTAGGTGAGAGTATTTTAAAAATAGAAACAAAAGTATTAAAATCAAACATGCTCTGAAATGACAATTAGTGTACCAAAACCAAATTTAATCACAAATTAGTTTTTGATTTCACTCACTCTTCCAGACATTTTAAGAATCTTTCCTTTGATCAAAGTCATTTATAACATTAGCAGTGTGAATGTCTTTTATTTTTCTAAATAAAGTAAAGAATAACTTGTGGTTATTTTAAAACATGGTAGCGCAAGGCTCTAAACATACTGTAAGGAGGGAATCATATGATGTACTGAGACATTTCTTTAGGAATTCTTTCAGTCCAACCGTTTGTTATCTTTATTTATATATACATATGTGTGTGTGTGTGAGTGTGTGTGTGTGTGTGTGTGTGTGTGTGTGTGTGTGAGTGTTATAATGTACTGGGACATTTCTTCAGGAGTAATCCAAAAATTATCTTTCTGTATGTGTGTGTGTGTGTGTGTTTGTGTGTATTTTTTTCTAGAAAGATTTTTGCTATAGGACGTGTGTGTTCCCCAGAAAAACACGGAAAGGGAAATCACGCCCCAGGGGGAAATGACCATGCTGTAATTCTTTCTCTTCCATTCTCCTTTTGGGATCTTGAGCACACACCTGCACACATTCACCATGAGTTTCGAGTTGCCAGGTCTGGGACTCAAACTACGGACAACTATGTGGGAGTACACTGATGTAACCTTTATGCCCTCAGCTCGTCCCTGTATTTTATTCTTGTAATCAGGATGTGAAATTGCCCTCTATGTCAATACCTGATAAGAATATTGTGATTGCACATGTTACCATCATGACTCAATTTTTCTACTCCTGAGTAAGGTAAAAAAGAGGCATAAAACATCAATCTTTTGAAACATTGTTAAGTTGAACTATTGTGGCCTAAAACAGCTGCTGAACTCCCATGATCGGATTCCTAATGGATAAACTGACATCATACACGTTAGGCTGTTTTCTTGGGCTGGTTGCTAAGTTATAGCCAATCACACTAGGCACACTTCAGTCAATCAAAGAAAGCTGTGCTGAGCTGTTTGTGCAGCCTACTATTGATCTGTGACCAATCCAGTTGCTTATCTGACTCATTTGTTCGTTTTCATTTCTGTATATCATTTTCCCTTTTCTGGAACTTAAAGACTCAGTTGACCATGAGGCTATCCAGGGTTGTCTGAAAGTCCAAGACAACTGCCTGATTTAAATTGTGCTAAGCTTTGCTAAATTAAGACAAACAGATAGTGTAATGGTTACACTGCTGGACTCGCACATAGTCAACTGTGGCTCGAGTCCCAGACCTGGCAGCTTAAACTCACACTGGGAACGTGTGCAAGCATGACCAAAATCCTGAGAGGAGAATGGATGAGAAGGGATTGCAGTGTGGCCATCTGCCCTGGGGTGACTTCTCACTTTCTGTCTCTCTCTGTCTCTCCTGTGAGCACACACACTTTATAGCAAAAATCTCTCTATCAAAAGAAAAAAATGGATTTACTTAATTCTTAATTAAAACTCTATTAAATTGGATGGTTTATTTTTCTTTTAACAATACAGCTTGGCTAGTCTGGAGAAAGTGAAGTTTCAGAACTATTTATACACTCGAAAAGAAATTTACCTCATCATCAGAACAGTGAATAAGAGATGAGTGTTAAAATGTCAGCTAAGATGACGGGAAAGAAGGGCGACTGGGTGAGGGCATCCCAGGTTCTCAGGTGGTCCCAGAGAGGCTGCAGGAGCACCTGGCCCGAGCTGCAGAGGACCCAGAGTTCAGAGCTATTGCTGGTGGTGGATGCTCTTTTCAGACTGGAATCATGAAGGAAGTTCAAAAGAAGAAAAGGAAGGTCCCTGCTGTGCCAGAAACCCTTAAGAAAGAGCAAAGGAATTATTCAGAGCTGAAGATCAAGTGACTGAAAAAAAAGTTTGCTCAAAAGATGCTCTGAAAGGCAAGAAGAAAGCTTACCTATGAAAAAGCTTAGCACGTGACCAGCAGTTAGTGTAATGGTTAGGTTGCTACACTCCCATGTAGGCGACTGTGGTTTGAGCCCCCAACCCGGTGGCTTAAACTCACGCCAGGTGCATGTGCGTGCATACCCAAGATCCTGAGAGGAGGAGATGGGATAGTGGAGTGGCCATCTCTCCTGGGGGTGTGTGGGGGGGTGATTTCTCGCTTTCTGTCTCTCTGTCTCTCTGGCAAGCCCTGTAGCAAAAACCTCTCCAAAAACAAACAAACAAACAAACGAAAAAGAAAAAGCTTAGCACTATCATAAGGAATATAGACAGATGTACAGAACTGAGATTCACATGACTAAGATGGCAAGAAAAGCTGGCAACTTCTATATACCTGCAGAACTCAAATTGGCATTTGTCATCAGGACCAGAGGTATCAATGGAGTGAATGCAAAGTTTCCAAAGGTTTCTTCAGTTTCTTCAGTCTTTGCCAGATTTTCAATGGCACCTTTGTTAAGCTCAACAAGGGTTCAATTAACATGCTGAGAATTGTGGAACCATATGTTGAAGGTGGAGATGCTGACAATGGAGAAGCCCAGATCAACAGACTTATTAGAAGGATGAACTAAGGTATCCACTATGATTATTTTTTGTAAACTGGTGAGTAAATAAACAAAGTGGCTGTTTTCAGACTGAAAACAAAGGTCACTGGCATGAGAAGATGACATTCTTTGAGTGGACCCTGTCACTTGTTCTCATCAAACATATGTAAGCCAGGCACTGCATAAGCTAGAGAAGGAGGCCAGCTCCTAAAACTGCCAAAATGGAACTACTTTTTTTCCATTCACACACATTTTATAGAAATGTTATGATGAGCTTTTTACATAAACTTTTTTCTATCCCCAAAGTTTTGTAGAGGTGGGCATAAGATTTTTTTATTTTGAGAGGTTTTTACTATAGGGCTCATGCACTTACCAGAAAGACAAGAGAGACAGAGAGACAAAAAGTGGGAAATCACTCCCCAACCCCCGAGAATGGCCACGCCACAATCCCTTCTCTTCCATTCTCCTCCTTGGATCTTGGGCACACACATGCCCAATGTGAGTTTAAACCACCAGGTCCAGGACTCGAACCACAGTTGACTACATGGAAGTCCAACGACATAGCCATTATGCCAACTGCTAGAATCAAGGGGGGGCATAGATTCTAATAAATGGGATTTCTTATATAAACTGAGCTATTATACATAAAGTCAGTCTTAACTTTCATATTTTTAATTAGATAACTTTATATTTATTTCAGTTTCTTTGCTGTTTCTATATGCTCATACATGCTATTGCCTTTTTTTTTATTATCTTCATAACGACATGTAACGTAAGAAAAATATTGTATTGAATCTCTACTAAGTCAGTATGGGAAATAAATCTCAAAATGGTACAGTATATCTATTATTCTAAAGAAATTTGAACTTTATTTTCAGATACTTCCAAATGTAGTTTATACTTCATAAAACTTCCCAAATTGTTTAATTCACCTAGACAATACAACTCTGAAACTAAACTGAATTCTGAGAAAAATTTAAGCTTTTTATTTGTAAAAAGCTTTAACCTTGCCAATAACAGTACAAGAAATGTCATTTTTCATGTGGCCACAGCCAGCTTCTTATGGATCTTTACAGAACTACTCCAATTCTTTGTCATGGAACTGAGAAAATTGAAGCTATTCATCAATACCACAGAGTAACATGCTAGGGGATGAGAATTTCAGTGACTTTGTTTTGACCTTGTTTTCTTTGGTGATTCAACATAGGTGAAATAGATATGGCTGGGGAAGGGTTCAAGGTCAGTCTCAGATAAATGGAGGAAAAAAAAAAGCATCAGTTGATATTGTAGATCAGCCCTAACTAAACTTCAGAAATTAAAAATGGTAATGTGATTTTCTTTTTTTTTTTTTTTTTAGAGTGGTTTTTGCCATAGGGTGCGTGTGCTCGCCGGACAGACAGAGAGAGACAAAGAGATAGAAAGCCAGAAATCACTCCCCAGGGGGGATAGCCACGCTGCAATCCCTTCTCCTCCATTCTCCTCTCAGGATCTTGGGCACGCACGCATACACGCCCTGCATGAGTTTTAAGCCACCGGTCCCAGATGCAAACCGTGGTTGACTACATGGGAGTCCAGTGACATAGCCATTACGCTAACTGCTGATCCCAATCTGATGTTCTTTAATAGCACAAGCTATTGTGAAAATGATAGTTGTTAAAAGTGATAATATTCACTTATTTAGCTATTTTTTAGAATTATTTTATTTAACTTTACTTATTATTATTTTTTAGTATTTCCAGAGAGAGAGGTACAGAGAGAGAGGAGGAAAGTGAGAAATCAAGCCTCAAGGTCTGGGACTCAAACCATGGTAAGCAATGTTGGAATCCAGTGCCCTTAACCATCATGCTACCTGTTGGCCCCTTATTTAGCTATTATTTATAAATCCTTTTATTCTTTTGTTTACTTAGTTAATTATACTTTTTTTATTCTGACTAATAAATTAGAGTATATGGATATATTTCAACCCATTAATACCAATAGAAACTAACTTTTTGGAAATGAATGAGTATATTCACCTCTATTTATGGAACCCACACATATCCCTAAACCCATACAAGGTCATCATTTTCTGGTATCATGATCTTTTGGCATCTTAAAATCTGAGGATCTTAAAATCAATGCTTTTATGCAGATGGCATTAATGGTTAGGTCACTGAACTCCTACATAGTTGACTGCATTTCGAGTCTCAGACAAAGTGGCTTAAAATTCACTCCAGGTTTATGTGTGTGCATGCCCAAAATCCCGAGAGAAGAATGGAGGGGGAGGAGAATGGAGGGGGAGGAGAAGAGAATGCAGCATGGCTGGGGAGTGATCACTTACTTTTTGTCTCTCTGGGGAGTGCCCATGCCCTTTAGCAAAAATCTCTCTAAAACAAAACAAAACAAACAATTATTTTATAGAGAGTGCCTAGGCAATAAATAAATTAACCCCTGATATTTATCATTTTGTCAGCCAGTATTGGGACAGTAAAATTATAAAAAGTAAACAAAAAAAAAGTTATTATTTTTTTTTTTTCCTGAGTCCCCTCTCTCAACCAACTAGTATAGTCCCTCTTATACAGTTTCTGGTATCTATACTTGCTGTCTCCAGTATTATATTTTCTAATCTTTCAGCTTCTGCCATATAGTTAAGATATCTGGTATGTACTGAATGGGGACATACAAAGTCTGTCTTTCATAGTCTGGCTTGCTTGATTTAGCAACAAATTTTCTAGATTTATCCATTTTGTATCAAATGGCAAAATCTCATTGTTTCTATTGCTGAATAATATTCCATAGAATGAATGTGCCACATTTTTTTCAGTTAAGTCATCTTTTCTTCAGTATCTCTGATAATTCCATGCCTTAGCAACCGTAAATAGTGTTGCAATAAACATGGATGTGCAAGTGTCTTTCCAATGAAATGTTTTCTTATCCCTATTTAACAAACACAAGAGTGGGAAGTTATTGTGTTCAGTAATATCTTTGACTTGCTTGACATGTAATGTCTTTATGTTTTGAGAGCCTGCATTGCATAGTGTAAAAATGTAAAATAATTAAATGTACATTTTTACAAAAGAAAAGGAAGAAGAAAAAGAAAGGAAAAAAGAAAGAAGAAAAAAAGGAGAAAGAAATAAAGAAGAAAAAAGGAAAGAAAAGAAAGAAAAAGAAAGAAAGAAAAGGAGAGAGAGAGAGAGAGAGAGAGAAAGAAAGAAAGAAAGAAAGAAAGAAAGAAAGAAAGAAAGAAAGAAAGAGGAAAGAAGAAAGAAGAAAGGAAGGAAGGAAGGAGGGAAGGAAAGAAAGCAAAATAAAGAAAAATTAAACAGCTGGCCCCAAAGAATGGTAGTTAAGGGAGCTGGGTCACATATGGCTCGCCGCACATGGAACTAGGTCCCAGTTGAGAAACATACCAGTAACAAGTTCATGAATGCCCCAAATCCCAACAGAATGAGAAACTGGAGAAGGGACTGTAGTATGACCACACGCCCATTGAGGTGTTCTTCTTCTCTCTTAGTCCATCTCTCTGCCTCTCTAGCAAACATACATGCCCTCTGGTAATTACATGTTTTTTTAAAGAGCATACCAAATCAGTAATTCAACCAATTATGATTGTTTTATTGCAATTTTGACATTGCAAAGACATATTATTTATTTTTTCTTATGAGAAGATACTGACCAAACATTTGAATACTTACAGAGAAAAATTGCCCAAGACTGTCTTACTTGCCATAAATATTCTTTAACCTTGCAATACATTTCTTAGTATGAAATTATGACAGTCTTGTAATAGTTGATTAATGTCATTTCTGTACTTATCTTTAAAATATTTTTTCCTGTTGTTACTTTCTGTTTATTCTTTACCAAAAAAAAATCACTAAATGAGATTTAAAAAAAACACTTAGAATTTTAAAGTGTTGTGTTATACATTGTTGAATATTGAGGATCATATTTCTGTTTTATATACATTTTAACATACAAAACATGACCCCTAGTAGGTACAGAACTAAGAAAATACAAAAGATATGCATCCTTTCCAAGGTAAAAATGATAAGGCACTCTATGATTTATAACCAGTGATGATGTATTTGGAAAGTTAAACTTTGAGGCTGGTATGCTCTGAAAAAGACTTGTTTCAGTCTTCATGGTAAAATAAATGTACTAAATTTGTGGTTGCAGGATAGCTGGCTAGATGAAAGTATCTAAAGAGGTGGATAGGTAAGTAAGTAGGTAGGGGGTAGGTAGGTAGATACACACACACACATACACAGCAGTAGCACAAATGATAGAATTTCTTATACTTGTATCTATTTTGAGGAACTCTACTCTCTTTCTAGCCTAATATGATTATTTAAGGCAAAGTAATAGCAAATATGGCAATTAGGTTTTATTTGAATTAGTGAAGGTAATTCTTTTTTCAATTCATTTTTGTGAGGATATAAAAGTACTCATTTAAAAATAATTTTACAGGTTATTGTCTTAGGGTGTGTGCAGTTGTCAGAGAGAAAAGAAAGGCAGAGATAGTGAGAGGGAAAGTGAGAAATCACCCCCCAGGGGAGAGGGCCATGACACGATCCCTTTTCCTCTATTCTCCTCTTGGGATTATGGGCACACACGCACATATGCCTGGAATGAGTTTCAAGCCACAGGGTCCGGGACTCCAACAGAGATTGGCCATATCTGGGAGTCCAGCAATGTAATTATTACACCATCTGCTGGCTCCAGTTATGAGTTTTTAAATATTTTATTTTCAAATGTTTACACATTGATTCTTACAACTCTGTTCAACAAAAATGAAATTTTATCACATATTAAATTTTTCAAATAAATAACTAGTATTAAATTAGCTTTTTTTTTCTTTTAACTTCTTCTGGAGTGAAACATGTTGAAAGGATAAGGACACAAAGATAATTACTGAGCAAAATGAATAGTAACATGCTATAAAACATTCACTGTGGAATGTTAAATACCTGTACTCAAGGGATTTCTCTGAAACATAAATCTGTTCTGAATTTCAGTTACACAAATTGATAACCATAATTTTGTTAGCACAGTGACCAGCAGATGGAGTAATACTTACGTTGCTAGTCCCCCACGTACTTGACCATAGTTCAAGTCCTGGACCCAGCAGCTTAAAACTCAAGCCGGGCACATATCCATATGTGCATAAAATCCTGAGAGGAGAATGGAGAAGGAACTGCAGTGTGGCCATCTCCCCTGGAGTGTGTTTTTTACTTTCTGTCTCTCTCTCTCTTTCTCTCTCTCTGCCTCACTGGCGAGTACATGCACCTTATAGCAAAAATCTCTCAAAAAAATGTTAGAACATATTTTGCATTTTCTCTTTAAACATTTTGAGTGTCTTAAAGACTGGGCTATAGGAACCATCAGGTGTCTAGTGGTTCAGGTGCTGCACTCCCACATGGCTGACTACATTTCGTGTCCTGTACCTGGAGGCTTGAAAAACATGCCAGGAGACATGTGCATACATGCCCAAAATCCCTGGAGAAGAGACTATGGCATGATCATTTCCCCTGGGCAATTTCTCACTTTTCCTCACACTGTCTGTGTCCAGCTCCAGCGAGCACATGTACCTTATGGCAAAAATTTAAAAAAAAAAAAAAAGAAAAATTTTAAAAAGACAGAATGGGCTGTAAAGACTGGTTTTGAATCAAAAATGGAATTGTTTAAAGTTCATTTATTTAGTTTTTCCTTGAGAAAGAGAAACTGTTTCCCCCAAAAGAGTCTTTATACAACAATTTACCCCTGGTCTCAGCTGGCGTGTGATGAATGTATAAGTTATGTTTAAAGAGGTCTTAGGATACAAGTCCAGGACTTTTCTTATGTGGCTGTAGTTGGTTTACCTATGTGCCACTGCCCGACCCACCAAATTTGAAATTTTTAAGCTTACATAAAAACTTTAGAGGCCCAGAAAGTGGTGATAAAAAGCATTAATCTTCCATGACTTACATGGAAGGGTTCTGAGTTCACCTCTGCAAATACCAGACTTAGACTGCCTGTGACTGGGGGTAGATTGCATTGTTGGGCTCCTTTTCAGGTGCTATTCTCTGTCTCTCACTGTCTCTTTCATTCATGAAAGAAATTAAACTTAAGAAAAAAATAAAAACTTCAGTGATTGAGAGTAACCCTAGATGTGCTTTCTATTTGGCATATAGACATGCTATAAAAATAAGTGTGCCCAAACAGCAATGTTATGATTGCATTGTTGGGCTCCTTTTCAGGTGCTATTCTCTGTCTCTCACTGTCTCTTTCATTCATGAAAGAAATTAAACTTAAGAAAAAAAATAAAAACTTCAGTGATTGAGAGTAACCCTAGATGTGCTTTCTATTTGGCATATAGACATGCTATAAAAATAAGTGTGCCCAAACAGCAATGTTATTTTTATCTGATGCACATCACCTCAGTATAGTATTCATGACACTCACATGTTGTTTATTTAACATACCTTACATATTTACCTTGCATTTAAGTAGATGAGAAAATAATCTCCATAGGCACTTACAGTCTTTCACATATGCTCAAAATAAAGTCATTAAAGTTACAAGTTATCGCATTTGCTAAAATGCAAAACAACGAGGACAGAGAGAAAAATCATTTCAAAAGTTAAAATTATTAAATACTCAAAAGATAATATGAACAGTGTTCATTTCTGCAAATTGTCTACTAAAATAGTTCAGATGAATGTTCAGGTTGCCAAGATCTCTAATATCGTCTTTCATATTAACCAATTGCCATATATACAGGTCTAAAAAATGTGATATTCTACCATCCAGAACAAGTGCAGGATATTCTCTTTTAAAAATTATTTATTTAAATAATTTTACTTGTCATTATTATTATTATTACTATTATTTTTAATTTGACAGAGAGAGAGAGAGAGAGAGAAAGGGAATGTGAGAAAGCAAGTCTTCAGATTCGGGACTCAAACCGCAGTTGGCAATGAGAGAGTCCAGTGCCTTGACCACCACATCACCTGCCTGCCCCACAAAATATTCTTATCTCAAGGTTTTAACATCAGTAATCTACTTATGAGACCTTTTCACACTTTTCCAGGTGTTATGCCTTAAAGAACCTGAAGGTTCCCTTCAGTTAAGAGCTGCAAATAAACACAAAATCATAATGAGAAATGTAGAAACTGGCAGTTTAAGATGAATTGAGTTTGCAAAAGCATTATTTTTGTGTGTATTTGCTTTCTTATATAGCAAGTTTGCTGCAACAAAAGTGGTCTGTTCCAAGTAAATTGACTACAGAATGGAAGTACTGTGCCTAAAGTCCTTTCAAGATCAGGGAGAAATTTGGAGGGTGGCAATGGAATTTCAATAGAATCAATAGTACAGATGAGGTCTGGAAAAACGCCTGGCTTGTTTTTGGGAGCCATGTCTGATTCTAGTGCATTTTAACCACATGGCATCTCTGTTTCTCTCTACTGAGGCTGAGTCAGGCTGCAAGGGGAGCAAATGGCAGACTGAGAAGTTGATTAGTAATTTGCTGGCAATGAGAAAGAAGCGTAGGGGCAGAAAAGCTGTGATACCTTTCCTTACCAAGCATGATGGTCACAATTGACAGTCTTATAACAAAAGACAGATAAATAAGAGAAAAGCAAAGTAAATTTATTTAATTAAAGTTTTATGTGCTATGGGAGCCTTCCAATTTGAAGACCCAACAGACCTCAGGAAATGTGTTTATTCTTATGCTTTGATTTGAAGAATATTCAGCAATGTAGAAATGTGATTAGACAAAAATAAATAATAATGGTGATAAAAATGAGACGGGATGGCTACAGCTACCTAAAAGGGCCTGTCTTCCAATTCTTCTTGGTCTCTCCCTATGCGATTTTCCTTCTTCAAGGGATAAAATAGGACCTTTTCCCAAGGTGGGGTCTGGAATCAGCTATCAAACAGTAGGTCAGAGAATTTCTTTATGGTCACCTCATATTCATATTGGCAGGAGAAAGTTGGGAGTACTGCTTGGTGGCTTTATGGCTAACTTTGTGGAAAAGTGGTTTTGGCTTCTAGTACTGAACTTGGGGAAGAGGAATTTTAGCTTCTTTATCTTGCCTCAGGGAAGAAAAAGAGAAGAAAGACAGGGGAAGAGAGAAGATCAGAGAGCAACTTTGCTTCAGAGGCTTCTTCCAAGAACTTCACTTTGGGGTAACGTTTCTAAGCCCTAACAGGAGAAAATGAGACTATAACTAAACAGAAGACAAAGACCAATCTGAATTGCAAAAGAAAACCATAACAGGGTGATAGACAGTATAACAGAGGAAGAGAGACTGAGACCAGCCAAGCTGATGCTCAGAAACATGAAGGCACTCTGGGACGGTGTCACAGACGGTCCAGATAAGTGATGGAGGTCATACAACAGGGTATCAAGAGTTTAGTGAAGTATGCAGGAAATTCAAATCACCAAAGTCATTGATACCCAAAATTAGTGATACCCAAATGACATCAAAGGTTCAAAAGTTTTTATTATAGTATTGTGTAAGTAATTAAATTTTTACTTCTCTTTGCCAAAGAAGAGAAGAAGGATACATCTAGGAAAGTCCTAAAGTTGTATTGTTTAAATGTTATATATAAATATCAATCTTTTCATATATATATAAAAATATAAACATATAAACATCTGGGCAATAGAGAAAAGTACTTTTAAAGTGTTAAAATTGTTAAATGCACAGAAGATAATATAATATATATATATATATGTATATATTATGTGCATCCATAATATCTGTGTGTACATATATACATATCATGTAAGTATAAAATACATATATAATGTAGGTAGATTGCTATTAATACTATAGGAATTTAAGATAACAGATTACATAATCTAAAAAATTTATATTGGTATTTAATGGATTGTCTTAAGGAATAATACATTTCCATTAAATAATAAAAATTTCTAATTATGGACTTTATTTCATTATGTATATATTTTTTTCTGTCTTTTTTTGACAGATGATATCAAACTTACTTGGAGCTACTAAAAAGAAAATGTCAAAAATAAAATCTTGAAAATAGAGATGCTTGCATAAAGGGGTTTAATGAGAAGTAATAGATAATTGAACAAATAAATTAAAATATATACTAGGTACAGAACTTTAAAAACTGCCTTTATGTTTAAAAATTACATTTTAAGGGATAGCGAAATCACATACAGTACATGCAGACATCAAAAGAGACGCAACTAAGGGATTACTGGCTATTTTTATGTCCTATTACTATATTAAGGTATATTGATTGATATTAATTGAAGTAGATAATAGCAAGAAATTAAAATTAAATAAATCATGATCATCTGTATTTTTTTATGTTTCATCTCTTACAGTATTATGGGTAGAGTATTTGGTACTTAACTTTTAATTTGTTCAAGGAGTAATAAGTGAGAGTAATTTGGAGCATATATACATATTTATGTTATAAATGTGTGTGATTTTAATCCCTGTGTTTTTGTACATTTTTTTTCCATCCACTATAGAGATCACTCTCCATTCTCCTCTTTCACTTCAAAACCTTTTCCATTTAGTGGCCAATCCAATTTATGTTTCATCTATCAAAGAAAAACAAATTTAAAACAAATGTACAAGGACAAAACAAAAAATGTTCTTGTTCCTTTCTTTGTATACTGCACTGTAGGTACTTTATCTTCTTTTTCTTTTTAAATTGAACTTCTGAAAAAGAAACAAAAAGAGAAAAGAGGGGAGAGAAAATTAAGAGATCAGAGAGTTTTAAGAGATGACAGATGAGTCAGATATTTGGACTTTGGGATGTCTGGTGATGTCTGTTACTACTCAGAAGAGAAAGAAAAACAAATCTTTTCTGAACTCTTGATGAAAACAAGCAAGCAAATAAAACTAATAGTCTTCATCTTTGTCTTCCAATACATTTTGTTTTTATTTCTACATCAATACTTTTTTATGTGGTGGTTTGTTCAATTCCTATAACCAAGTAGCTGGGTTAACATGACTTACATACTGAATTATTACATGAATGAGCAAGACGACCATAAAAGTCAAGGGTATTCACCTAAGTAAAAGACTTCATTCTCTTCCTCATTTTATAGCTCACCTTATATCTCCAACTCTTTAATCAATAATTCTGAGGGATGTTGCAGAGATTATAGAATGCTCATTAAATTAAATTTGGACACCTTAAAGAGTCGAGTTATTTCAATATTTCTGTCATTAGCGAGAGGCATTGGATGTATAGCTATTTCAAAATATTCTTCAGAGTAGTAAACTTTGAAGTCAATAATGAAGATCTTAATATTTTAGACTATTTTAAGCTACATTCACCATAGTTAGTAGGAATACTGGTAGTAATATTCATTAAAATATTGTAGATTTGGTATACGTTGTTACTATTTTAGATTTCTTCATTTTTTAAGAATTATTTATTTGTATTTTTGTTTATTTATTTATTTATGGTTTGGCACATGCTTTTGTCAGAGAGAGACAGAGAGAGAGAGAGAATGGGAGAGAGCAAACACTATCCAATGGGGTATAGTCATATCACAGTCTCGTCTCCTCCATTTTTTCATCCTCAGCACACACGTGCATGTGCTAAGTGTGTTTTTCGAGCTTTCAGGTCTTGTATATAAACTGACTATTTGGTCGAGCGGATTCTGACTATGAAGAACTGGGACACGTGGCCAGTCTTATTTTCTTGTTTATTTTATTTATTGTATGAGTTAGAGAGACAGAGAGAAAAGACATAGTGTAGGATGAGACAACATCTAGAGACTCTTGACACTGCAGTAAACCTCAGCTTTAACCCAGTCTGGATCACAGGCAGATCTGTGTCTGGTATTCTCAGGGGAGTGTTCATAGTTGAACTGGTCATCTTCTCATGTGGGTCTTGCTCATAGAGCACAGAGAGCTGAGCTTTATCTCTGCCAACATCAGGCCTTGTTCATTTGTTTTTTAACTCCCAATATCAGTACCTTGGGTGAGATCCTGATAGCTGATTTAGAGAGAAAGTGTTCAAAGAATAGGGATTCCAGGTCAGACAATATTATTTTATTACTCCGCTGACAAACAGTGTGCGAAGTATATGTAACACAAGGTTACAGATTTAGGATGCATCTCCTAGTCATTATTTTATTACTCCGCTGACAGTGTGCAAAGTATATGTAACGCAAGGTTACAGATTTAGGATGCATCTCCTAGTTCTTCAAGAATAGAGGCATAGTTTTGGTGGCAAGTACAGCTCATATAGCGTGAATAATCCTTTATATTTTACAAAATTGAATCGAATTAGTCAAGTAAAGGACCAAGTAAGCAGGCAAAAACCTACAGTATTAAATATACAGAACTGTGACTTCACAGCTATCTCCTTTCACATAGAAGCACATTTTTATTGTCGTGAGAGATCTATAGATGTTCTGATCACCATTTAATTCAGCTTTTAAACGGATTCACTCTCTACAATAAAATTTAAATATTTTATATACTGTAAAGTGATATTATTATGAATTATAAGTGGAAAATATTTTATTAACTTCTATGGTATTAACATCTGCATTATTGCATGCAACAAAACTTAAAATTTTATTTCTAGCATTAAAACATTTATTTACACATTACATTCTAATACCTCCTATGTACCAGCCCTCTTCTAGGGTCTTAGATTATACAGATAAAATAGTTTAGAAACTTACACTAAAGAAAGTGAAAGAGAACAATGTAGAATAAAAAAGGACAACTTAAAATAAAAATTATAAAGAAAAATAATTTATTGGTCTTAGAAAGCTAGCTCAAAACAGGATCAGACCTTGGGTCATGCAGCCAGCTCTCGCTAGCAGCAGGACTGGAGAAGTAATTCTGAGTAAGAAAGCCCATTTTAAACTAAAAAAAAAGAGATATGTTTGAAAAAGATGTTGAGGTTGGTCAAAGGTAACAGAGAGGGTCGAGGAGAGATCGGACAAGGAATAAGATTGGGTGAAAGTCCATTAGCTGAAGCTATCTGATTGGCAGTAGGATAATGATTCTATCTTCTTTTGTCAGCAAGGTTTGTGGCTAGTCCTAAAGAGGTCTGGCACAAGTTTAACACGATAAAGGGTGTCTTCATGAAGGTCAATTACAGACAACAAGAAATCATCTAAAAACAGATTGAGAGCAATCAATCTTTTTTCTTGCTGTAAAGTCTTTGGTCTTAATTTAGTATAGCTATTTCTTTTCTTGGATAAACTTTATCTTCAGAACATTGTAATACAATAATTGTAGTGGTAGAGAGTGTTAAACTCAACAATATAAAGGGTTGTCATAGCGGAGGTAATATTGAAGCTGAGAACTAACAATTCAAATCCTATCATGAGAAACACTATCAAGGAAAAGTGAATGAATAGCAAACAAATAGGGACTGAAGTAGGGACACATTTTTCCGCATATGAAAAACAGTAAGGCCATTGTCACCGAAGCACAGTGAGTTAGGAGCAGAGTGACACAGCATGAGATCACAGGAGCAGACTGGTTCTGCTTGCTTAGAATGCCATAAGACATGGTCAATTGTTTCAATTTTATTTTATGTTAAACCAAAATGCACAGGAGTGTGCAAAGAAGAGAAAAGACAGGACGAGTGTTACACTTTTGAAATATGTAACTACTTTGTGGCGAATGGACGATACATTTTTCACAAAAAATTCCTTTTTAGGCTTTTACTTAGCCCTTGCGAACTTCACAACAATATAAGACTAATTATATAATCATGTTTCATCTATAGTAGTGAAATTTAAAAAATAATTAGTAGTCACCCAATGACCAGGGACACTGCTGTGGTCTAGGTATCATTTTGACAACAAAAGTTCTAACAGTAGACTAGAATTCTAGATTTTGAAAAGGGACTATGCAAACTAATCATAAGGACATAAAATGGTTCCATACCAAACTAGAATCTTGTTCACTGAGAAATACTAAAGGTATTTGTCCAAAGAGAAATACTGTATTTCTCTTTCATTTTTTTTTCCACAATGCATATGATTTTCAAACTCATAGTGTTGTGGGATGGTTTCTGTGATGATATCTTGGCTCTTGCTGTTTTGGACAAAGATTGAGTGAAAAATTCCAACAGCAAAAGGTATTTTATTAAGTATAAGTAGAAGTATACTCCTGAGAGGTAAGAGCAGTCATGAGGGGATAGAGAAAGAGTGGCTCAAAGAGCCCTGGAAGTTGCATTCTCTGAAGTTTATAATTTTTTAGTCCAAATTGTGTAGACTGATCATTAGCTGGGCTCACTGATTTGTTTCATCTCATTGGCTCTATCAAACATGGCTGAACCCACTAATTCATCTCACTGGCTTAATTCATCTCAAATGAGGCTTAATCAACTAGACATCCCCTACTAATCTCCTGCCTACATTACTATGGGTAGGGAATTTTCTACCCTGATTAGATTTTGATTTTTTTTTATTTTAACTTTAGTTTTTAATTCATTAATTTTATTTTATTTTAAATTGTCCAGGGAGGGACAAAGAGAGAGAGAGAGTGATAAAGTGAGCCACCAGCTCTGAGACTTGAACAGTGGTCAGCCATGTGGGAGTCTAGCACCCTTAACCACCATGCTACCTGCTGGCCCCATGCCCTGATCAGATTTTTCTATCTAGTCACATAGCATTTGTTCCAGACCCCATACCAGCTTTCATTTGCTAGTTTTCTCCTTCCTCAGTAGCTATGTAGATAAGCAGGATACAGAAAAAAAAAAAAAAAAAAAAAAGTGAAGCATAACTGTAACTATAGGGGTTGAAATAGGGGATGAAAAAAATATATTGGCCTGCAGTTTTACGTGTGACCGTATATTCACAGGGGATAATGACTGTAATGTTCATTTTCTTGATTTCTTACATGGAACTCGATAATGTTTAGGGAAAGCTCTCCAAAGCAAAGACTCATCTCAAGAGTACAAGCAGATAGTGACTCCTATGAAATTCATTTGGTGCAAGGAAAAAAAAAATAAAAACAAAAACGAATACCCAGAGCCCCATAGAATTTTATGGCAGGATGGAGCTATTAAGATGATTGAGTTCAAACCTTGAGTTTTAGGTGAAAAGACTCAAGATTTATGTCCCAGGATCACTATAATATACAACTATAATTTGGTTTTTAGAGGAATCAGAATATCTAAAAGATAAGAGGATACTTGCATTAACTTGTCCCAATAAATAAGGAGAATACCTTCAAAATAAAACATAATATAATACTTAATTCATGTGATGGGAAGAAATCTACTTGATAACCTAGGTTAAATTCACTAGACCTATTATGTATGGAAAACTAAATACCTGAGAAAATGTCAATTACCTTAAATTTTATGCCTGGAATAATTTTAAAATGCTTTATTATTCATATAGAATAAAGATCCATACTCTTCTATTAAATAATATTGTGCATTTACAACACATAATTAGAAGAAATAATCAAGAAAGCAAGGTCAAGTTTGTCTTACCAGTTACAATGGCAATAAAGAAATGATCGTCTCTTTCATTCCAGAATACCTAGTGATAGGGTGGTTATGAGAATTCAATATTTTGGGACCTTCAGGTGGCGTGGTGAAGGACCTTGGAATCCGATATGGCCAACTGTGGTTTGTGTCCCAGACCTGGTGGTTAGCTTTCTCACTTTCTCTCTCTCTTCTCTCACTCTGTCCCTCTATGGTAAATTAAAACAAAGAAATAAACAAAGTAAAATAAAATCATCTTTAAAAAAAAGAATTCAATATATTAAAATGTGTTCAGAATTTGTGAGGTTCATAATAACATTTGATGACCTATTTGACCTACTTGCTCTTTTTCAATAATTTCAACAAACAATATATTATGTCTAATATTTTTTTGTAATTTTGTGACATGATTATATGTTTATAATTTTAAAGTGGTGTAAGCATAAAAGTCAAATTAACTCTCAGATTATTCATCCCAGATAGAAATAAAGTCATTAAATAGGGACCAGCAGATGGTATAATGGTTGCATCATTGGATTCCCAACTATCTGACCGTGGTTCTAATCCTGGACCTGGCAGCTTAAAACTTTCACCAGGTACATGTGTGTGCGTGCCCACGATCCCAAGAGGAAAATGGAGGAGGAGGAACTGTAGCAAGACTATCCTCCCAGGGGTGATATCTCACTTTCTCTCTCTCTCCACTGAGGGCATGTTCCCTATTGCAAAATCTGTCTAAAAAAAAAAATAATAAAAGTAGTCATTAAATAACATTTCATTAGCTTACAAAATCTTGGAATACATTTATGTCACTTGAAAAAAAATATCTTATTTAACAGTCATAAAATTTTTGCCAAATAAAACATTTATTCTTTTCATTTTCTAAGAAAACTCAAGTTTAAATAAGTTTTGCAATTGACGTCCATAATGACCCTGAAATCATAGCTCTACTCCTGCCTTCACTGTTCTGTACTGCTCTTTGATATTAAGATATCCACATTGCTTAAGCTAAAAAAGACTGACATATGGCCCATTGCTTATTTTCCTGTTTTTTGGTCGACTTTATCCAAATTAATCCTCTGACAAATTTCTAGGTATGAAGGTGGTAGGAGAACCATTTTCTTAGGCACTTTTTCAGTATTTGAGAGGTCAATTAAGAGGTCTTGGGCTTAGGGGACCAGCAGTTAGCTTAATGGCTATGTTGCTGTACTCCCACGTAGTTGACTGCGGTTCAAATCCCGGACCCGGTGGCTTAAAACTCACGCCGGGGGTGTGTGTGTGCATGCCCAAGATCCTGAGAGGAGAATAGAGGAGAAGGGACTGTGGCGTGGCCATCCCCCTGGGGAAGTGATTTCTTGCTTTCTGTCTCTCTGTCTCTCTCTGCCTGGTGAGCGCACATGCCCTATAGCAAAAAACTCTCAAAAAATAAAAAAAGAGATCTTGGACTGAATAGGTTTATTGGTGAACTGGACTCATTTGTATGAAAGTATCATGCTTCAGAGAATGCTTGTGGATGATTTCACTTCCCTATGAAGGGCACGTCCTCCTTTCTAACTCTTTAATTGACCTGATAGAAATGCCTTTTGGTCCTAATGATTCTATCTTAAAACAAACGTGTTCTAAGGAAATAAAACTACTTAAATAATATCTGTAGATATAATATTAGGTTGACAGAAAAGTCATGATGCATTTTTGCATAGAAAAACACAGAAAAATACTTTATGATTTTTTGACAACCCAATAGTAGAAAAATGTAACTTGTGTTTTAGAAAAAGCAAGTAAGATCTTTTATTTTCTCTTGTCTCTGTCATGTATTATTCTGTTTTAAAAGTGTAGCTAATACTTGTATTTGTATTTTAGAATCTTACATTTGAATTGCAGAGATGTCTAAATTCAAAAATAGTGAAATTCCTGATATCTACTTACAAGTTTGATCCAATCTCTTCTACCGAATGGGCCTATTTGTTTAGAAATATGAAGTCAGAGATGTAAGCAATCACCAGTTCCTTCTATTTACAGACAGTGAAAAGCTCTATTTGTATCAGGATAATATTTCATGGCCTTATTAATAGTCACAAAGGTGAATGAAGTTTTTGCCATAATGAACAGTCATAGTCTTTTAAATCCAAGACACAATTCCTTACTTAAGCACCTGATCTAGTAAAGAAATTACAGAAAGAACACACAAAAGTAGAACTTTGAGGCAAGTTGATGTATCAGTAAACCAAGAACCAGCTATGTGGTATGTCACTCATGATCCTCAGCACTCATTAAGAGGTCAAGTTCAGCTAGGTAATTTTGGAACATTTCTGTAAAACTTGAAATTTTTATAGATGTTCTTAGACAATTTTTCATTGTATAATTTATTGAATCTATGCTAGATTTTGATAGAGAAAAAATATACATATACATATTTTCTGGTTGGAAACATAAGGAATAATATGATAGGTAAAATCTTAAATAAATATTTTTATTAACAGAAGGGACTATAATAAAACAGAAATTGTAATATCAGGTCGTCAGAAAAGTCATGGTGTATTTTTCTGTTTTTCTATGCAAAAATGCATTATGACTTTTCCATTGACTCAGTATATTAACTTGTTAAATATCATACAGTTCTGTGTGTAGCACAGTTTTTAAAACTACCATCTAAACACACTTAAAAAAGATTATAAAATCTTTTTATGCATTCAATTGCAATACATCATTTAGCTTGTATAGAGAATTTATCCAATATGAAATACATCTCAAACTGGTCTATTTGAAAATAGTATACATGGCATTGCCAACAGGTAATAAAGCATTTCTGTGTCCCACAGATATCTTACCTCCTTTTTTTTCTCCCTAATTATCTTCCCTGAACTCTTACTCAATACTATTCAGCCATAAACCCACTGTTGAAGCTCTGGCTAATGGCCAGTCAATTCTTGTCTTGAGTAGTCATCTAAATCCATGTCCCAAATACTTTCTTTCTCAGGATCTCACATTTCAGGGCCACTGTACATCACCTTAATTACCTTCAGGGCTTAGTACCATACTCTTAGAGATAATCCCTGTGCCTCAGAGTCTGAGAAATTATTCAAATTAACCAATCCACAAGGAGTCTGACAGGAACCTAAGTAATTCCGTACTGCTTGCCTTAGATAAGCAATCTATATAGTTCTAGCCTGCTGTACACTGTCCTTTCATGCAACTTCCTCTGACACACTGTCTGGCAACCTTCCTTCTTTTAGAGCCATTAAGTAATAAAAATGTTCTGCCATCCAACCATCAAGTGCCATTGTGCTGTGTCCTGCCATTGAAAGAAACTTTACATCTTATAAAACATAGCAGAATGGCATATGAGTAATAACTGGACCAGGTCACAGAATACCTAAATATCAGTGAAGTTTCTGCCATTCTTTAGGATTATGGTGCATTGTAGATATTATATTCAGATTGAAATTACCCTCATTGAGACCACATTCTGCAAGAGAGAGGTAAGACTTGTACCACTGCCTTGACTAAAATTACTGAGGAAAATCAAATCAGTTTACCTTAATATCCAGAATAAAAATCTGTAAATTAGTGTATATTAATATGCATACATACACAAATGAATTTAAGGTAAAAATTATACATTTTAATAGATTTTTAAATAAATGCATTCCTTCCTGAAATTCAGTATCATTGAAATAGAAGAATCTTTAAAGAAAGAATGTAAGAATGACTAAATTGGGACCAGCAGTTGGCATAAGAGCTATGTTGTAAGACTCCCATGCAGGTGTCTGCAGTTCAAGTTCCGGACCTGGTGGCTTAAACGCATGCCAGGTGTGTGTGCATGCATGCCCAAGATCCCAAGAAGAGAGTGGAGGATAAGGAATTGTGACGTGGCCATCCACCCTGGAGGTTAATTTCTCACTTTCTGTCTCCTGTCTCTATCTTTCCGGCAAGTGCACGTGCTCTATAGCAAAAACCTCTCAACCCACAAAAAAAAAAAAAAAAAAAAAAAAAAGAATGACTAAATCAAAATTACTAAAAAAACTTTAAATACTTTAAATATACCTTAAGGTTGAATTAATTTTTGTAAAATATTATTAGAAACATTATAAATTAATACTTCTTTTCTATAAAACAGCTTATAAAAACTATAAAAGCATTGTCTAGAGATTCCATTACCATAATAACATCTGTCTTGAACTTTTCTTCCAGGTTCTGATAAGAATTTATGTCTTTATACCATTTTTTTTCTTTCTTTTTTTTTTTTTTTTTTTTTTAATGAACAGTTTTTGTTTTAGGGCAAGCTCACTGGAAAGACAGAGAGATAGAAAGCAAGAAATCACCCCCCAGGGGGATGACCATGCCACAATCCCTTCTCCTCCGTTCTCCTCTAGGGATCTTGTACATACATGCACATGCACCCGGCATGAGTTTAAGCCACTGATCCCAGGACTTGAACCACAGTTGGCTACATGAGAGTTCAGCGACATAGCCATTACATTAAGTTCTGGTCCCTGTTTTTATATAATTTATGACACATTTGGATATGCCTTCTGATTTTCAGCTATCAGCATTTTTAAAAATTTTATTTATTATTATTAGTATTTAGTTTGCTATAGGTCATATACACTCACCAAAGAGAGAGAGAGAGAAAGAGAGAAAGTAAGAAAGCAAGTCACTAGGTCCAGGACTTATCAGCTATGTGGGAGTCGATCACCCTAACCACCACACCACCTCCTAGCCTAGCAATAACCATTTTTACAAAAAGTCTTTAGCTACAAATAACAATTTTTTTTGTTAAAATAACTAAACTTTAATTCATCCAAAAATATCCTATCAAGTGTTTTGCTTAAATAGTTTTGTGTCCTTACTATATAATCAGAAAATGGCTTTCTTTAATCCATTTCTCTGAGGAAAGTACCTTCATATTTCTTCATAGTGATAGGTACCATTGTGTCTTAATTCCTAGAAATTTAAGTATCTATGCTGAGTCCTACTGTGTGTGTGTGTGTGTGCAGTCTATAAAACGACTACTTCATACCTCTATTCTTGCCACAAAAGAAGTACTTTGCACATCAAATATAAATAGGGAATGTATTAATACAAATATTGAGCCCATAATAATACTTTTGATAGAATATATTCTAATGCCTCTAATGCCTCTATACATACATAAGTACTCTTGATTCATTGATTAGCTTTTTCTTTCTTTTTTTTTTTTTTTTGGAGAGGTTTTTGCTATAGGGCACGTGCGCTCTCTAGACAGACAGAGAGAGACATAGAGCCAGAAAGCAAGAAATCATCCCCCAGGGTAATGGTCACGCCGCAATCCCTTCTCCTCCATTCTCCTCTCGGGATCTTGGGCACGCACGCACACGCGCCCGGTGTGAGTTTTAAGCCACCGGGTTTGGGACGCAAACCATGGTCGACTACGTAGGAGTCCAGTGACATAGTCATTACACTAACTGCTGGTTCCTACTGATTAGCTTTTCATGTGGGCAGCATGTAGTGTATTTTACTCAAACTGTAAGTGTTCTAAACTCATAGAGTCTTCTTTACTGTCCCATAAGTCAAAGCCACATTTGCCTTGAAAGTGTTCACCACGCCAGGTGAACTGTAGACTAATTTTCATAATCTCGCAAGGACAAAGTCCTACCCAAATAAGGGATTTAATAAGAGAACAACTACATGAAGCTGGCTTCCCCAAGCATGTATATATTATCAGTGCAGTGGGAACTAAAAAGGAACAACACTATGTGTGTTGTGAGAAAACTTGAGGGAATAATTTTGAAAACATTTTCTTGAATATTTTGGTGCTTCACATATTCCATGGAATTTTGCATGTGGGAATAGAGAAAACTCTTAATGAAAACCTTGTTTGGCAAAAAGAGAAACAAAATCAATATACCTCTATTCACACTACTAAACAAGGAAAATTAAAGACAAAATTATTAATTTCATAATTGAAAGAAGAGTAATCACTTCTATCCCATACATAATAAAACTAAATAAAAGAAAATTATGAATAATGCTATTATCCAAATTTGAGTAACTTAGATAAAATTATTTTCCTTTGTAAAAATGTGTCATGACTTTCCCAAAAACTCAATATATTAAATAATCAAATCAATAAATAATAACCTTCTGAAAGAGAAACATAAGGCCCAAATGGTTTCACTGGTTCATTCTCTTTTTTTTTTTTTTTGGAGAGTTTTTCACTATAGGGCGTGTGTGCTCGCCAGACAGAGAGAGACAGAGAGACAGAAAGTGAGAAATCAACCCCCAGAGGGGATGGTCACACCGAAATCCCTTCTCCTCCATTCTCCTCTCAGTATCCTGGGGAGGCACACACACGCGCCCGGCGTGAGTTTTAAGCCAC
>NW_006159959.1:2022851-2023917 GCF_000334495.1 Tupaia belangeri chinensis
TTTTTTTTTTTTTTTTTGGAGAGGTTTTTGCTATAGGGCACGTGCGCTCTCTAGACAGACAGAGACATAGAGACAGAAAGCAAGAAATCATCCCCCAGGGTAATGGTCACGCCGCAATCCCTTCTCCTCCATTCTCCTCTCGGGATCTTGGGCACGCATGCACACGCGCCCGGTGTGAGTTTTAAGCCACCGGGTTTGGGACGCAAACCATGGTCGACTACGTAGGAGTCCAGTGACATAGTCATTACACTAACTGCTGGTTCCTACTGATTAGCTTTTCATGTGGGCAGCATGTAGTGTATTTTACTCAAACTGTAAGTGTTCTAAACTCATAGAGTCTTCTTTACTGTCCCATAAGTCAAAGCCACATTTGCCTTGAAAGTGTTCACCACGCCAGGTGAACTGTAGACTAATTTTCATAATCTCGCAAGGACAAAGTCCTACCCAAATAAGGGATTTAATAAGAGAACAACTACATGAAGCTGGCTTCCCCAAGCATGTATATATTATCAGTGCAGTGGGAACTAAAAAGGAACAACACTATGTGTGTTGTGAGAAAACTTGAGGGAATAATTTTGAAAACATTTTCTTGAATATTTTGGTGCTTCACATATTCCATGGAATTTTGCATGTGGGAATAGAGAAAACTCTTAATGAAAACCTTGTTTGGCAAAAAGAGAAACAAAATCAATATACCTCTATTCACACTACTAAACAAGGAAAATTAAAGACAAAATTATTAATTTCATAATTGAAAGAAGAGTAATCACTTCTATCCCATACATAATAAAACTAAATAAAAGAAAATTATGAATAATGCTATTATCCAAATTTGAGTAACTTAGATAAAATTATTTTCCTTTGTAAAAATGTGTCATGACTTTCCCAAAAACTCAATATATTAAATAATCAAATCAATAAATAATAACCTTCTGAAAGAGAAACATAAGGCCCAAATGGTTTCACTGGTTCATTCTCTTTTTTTTTTTTTTTGGAGAGTTTTTCACTATAGGGGGTGTGTGCTCCCCAGACAGAGAGAGACATAGAAACAGAAAGCGAGAAACAA
>NW_006159959.1:2024022-2031383 GCF_000334495.1 Tupaia belangeri chinensis
GGGTCCGGGACGCAAACCGTGGTAGACTACGTGGGAGTCCAGCGACATAGCCATTACACTAACTGCTGGTTCCCTCGCTGGTTATTTCTATGAAACATTTAAGAGAACCTGCTACCAACTGAATGTAACCTCCTTCAAAACACAGAATCAGAAGGAACACATCCTAACTCATTATATTAGGCCAGTATCCTAACACAAAATCAGACAAGGATATTAAAAGAGAAAGAAACTACAGACCAATACTATGCATAAATATCGATGAATCCTGATCAAATTCAGAAATTAAATTCAATAGTGTACAAAAAATAGCAAACACAACCAAGTGGGATTTAAGTATGCAGGTTGGTTCAATATAAAAAAAAAATCAATGAATGTGATCCATCTAATCAATAAACTAATGGTGAAAAATTATATGATCATTTCAACAAATGCAGAAAAGAATTTCAAACATAATTAAACAAGTTTTTTTGAATGCTCTCAGCAGACTTGAAGAACTTCTCACATTTACAAGCATTATATATGAAATTTTTATAGCTATTAATAATATACCTACTGGTGACAAATGGCATAGTGTGCCCTTATAACTATGAAGATGGCAAGGATGCCCATTTCATCATTTTTATCTAATAATGTACTGAAGTCTTACCTCATAAATAAGAAAACAAAAGGAAATACAGACTGGTAGAAAGAAATTAAAAAAAAGAAATAAAGCTAGTTTAAAGATGGATTAATCAACTATGTAGAAAAATCTCAAAAATCAACCACCAAAAATTCCACTCAGAATTAATTAATTAATTAATTAGTTATTATTGCAAGATTGCAGGTTAATATATAAAAGGCATTTCCTGTATACTAGCAATGAACAATTGGAACTTAATATTCAAAATAAAATATTGTTTACATTGGTAACAAAAATAAAAAGTACCTAGGAATCAATTTAATAAAATATATACAGGGTTTATATCGGAAAATCTATAAAACTCTGATTGAGTAATCAAAGATTTTTTTTTTAAATGGAAATATACCTTATGCCCATGAATAGAAAGATTATTATTTTTTGAGAGATTTTTGCTATAGGATGCATGCATTCACTAGAGAGAGAGAGACAGAGGTACAGAAAGGAAGAAATCACCCCACAAGGAGAATGGACATGCCTCAATCCCTTCTTCTCCATTCTCCTCTCAGGATTTTTGGCATACACGTTCATAAGCCTGGCCTAAGTTTAAAGCCTCCAGGTCCCACAACTCGAACCACAGCTGGCCATGTGGACGTCCACTGATGTAACTATTATACCATCTGGTGGTCCTGAAAGAAAGATTATTTTTAAGATACCATTCTTTTCCAACTTAATTCATACAACTTGATTCAGTGGAATTCCAATCAAAATTCCAGGAAAATATTTTGTCTACATCAAAAAATTAATTGTAAAGTTCCTGTGGAAAACAAAAGATCCAGAACAGTCAATAGAATACTAAAAAAGAACAAAATCAGTGATGTACTATCTGATTTCATGACTTGCTATAAAGCTATAATAATGAAGAAACAGTGGTACTGGCAAAAGAATAGACAAATATATCAATAGGTAATCATGAAGAGCCCAGATACAGATCCACACAAATATTTAACTGGAATTAATGTTACCAGGGAGACTCAACCATGGGGGAGTCTCTACCCAGGGTGTGAGAATCCATGGCTTCATGCATGAAAGAATTCAAAAGTGAGATTTTTAAAAGAGTGTTAAAAGAAGTTTATTAAGGAAAATATTAGGACAGCCAATGACCTAGTGGTTGAAACAGCTGGATCTCTCACGGTCAATAGTATGGTTTAAGTCCTGGACCCAGAGCACCCACTAGGCAGGTATGCTCACTTGCCAAAAATCGTGAGAGAACTGCAACTCATGGCCATCCTTCCTAGGGGTTGTTTTCTCACTTTCCCTATTTTTATCTCTCTGTCTCTCTTCATCAAGCACACATACTCTCTAGCAAGTTTAAAAAGAAGAAGAAGAAGAAGAAGAAGAAGAAGAAGAAGAAGGAGAAGAAGAAAGAAAAGGGTGCATAGCAGTTTACTTCATAGACAGAGCAGTCCCATGAAGGGAGAGAGGTGAACAGTTTAATCCCTCCTTGGGTGCACAGGATCAATGAATTAGCCTAAGATGCTATTGTCCACTGTTTCCCTGGGTGCCGGCCCAACGAGGAAGGGAAGAACTGATAGCTGAAATGAAAAATAGAAGGGCTATCCCATAGCAGGGCAGTCCTGAACTTCAGCATGTGTCTTGCGTATACGAATTGGCTTAATGCCAGGCTAAGTAAAAGTTTATTGACGACTTTTCTAGGAAAGGGGCAGTGGTTTTCCTGGAACTAGCGTCTCTCCCATTTTCTGGTCTTATTAGGGTAGTTCCAGTCATTGTCATGGTTGTTATAAATGGTTCTGGAAGGGGTAAGGGTGTCATGTAGCATTAATGCAGCACAGTGAGAATATAATAAGTTTGAAGATTAAGCAGTGATAATTCCTGGCACCATCTTGGTTCCAGCTGTTCAGACCCAGTGTGTCAGTCATTTCTTGTCTTTCAGGTTTTATCATTTTATTTTAAGTGTTAGGAATGTCTCTTGCCTCATCCATATACAAAAAATGAATCTAGAAACTGACTTTACAACTTTTCCAAAAAATAAAATGGATCATAGAACTAAGTGTGAAAAACAAAACAGTAAAATTGGTAGCAGATAAGAGAAAATCTAGAGGTCTTACATTTGGTGGACAATTTTTTTTTTCAATTTCAATTTAATTACACAATCTATAATGTCCACTGGCAAGAATTTAGAGGCAAGATGAGTGCTCTGAGATATTCCATTGAGCATGTACAGTCTTTTCTGATAAAGAACATGGAATTGATTAACCACAGTGAGTTTTCAAAACTGTTTTTCAAAAGCCATATTCCTTTGGTGGCAGCGTAGTTTGGAAAAGAGGATGACTTCATTTCTTGACTCTTTGCTGGAATTTAGATACATTAGAGGTGGACGATACCCCTTTGGACTGTAAGGCATGGATTTCCTGAGTGTTGGGAGCACCTCCCTGTAGGTGATATGTTCCTGGATTTGTTCAGTAGTCATGATTCTGGATACAGGTCTCAAGTAATTTACTGCCCCCTCACCCCAGTTCATTTTCGTTCTCTTTTCTTCTCCAGCCTCCCTGTGAGGTCTCTAGTTGGTGATTTGGCTAGTAAGCTGTGCTGACACTTTTCCACAACAGACTATTTTCTTTCTAAATTCATTCAGTTCCATTTTGTTTAGAAGATTAAGCATCTCCTTGGAGAGCAAAACACCTAGATCAAAACTGTAGGTTGTTGTTCAATCCAGACTAGCAGGTCCATGAAGAAGAGTAGCCCTGCTACTCCAAATATCAGCACAGTGAGGAAGACTTGTTTGGGGATCATGACCATTTCGGTTGGTTGCATTTCTCTTCATTTCTGAATTCGAAGATCACATGATTTGTTTTCCTGGAAACATTCCATTTTTTTTTACTTATTCTATAAGGGCACATTCCATAAAATAATTGTGCAATGAGCCAAATAACAACAGTTGCTGAACTTGGGTCAACAGCATATACCACTATAGCTTCCATGATGTTCATGGGACTGCATGAAATGAGTAAATACGTTTTGATATCTCGCGAGTCACAGGCGGAGGGGAAGGGAGCCTGTCCCTGGGCGGGCTGCTGGCCAGCGCCTGTGGGTACTGCTTTTCCAGGAGCTTGGCACTGGGAAGAAAGTTTCTCCCTCCAGTGCAAACTCTGGACTCCCCGCCATGGGTGGTTAGCTGGCCAAAACCCAGTGTGGGTGGGGAGCAGGGCAGAGAGGATCTGGGCGCTGGCCTTCACCAGTAGGTCAGGCCCTGGAGGGCTTACGGCACCACCTCTGCTTGGTGACCAAATCTTAGATGCAGTACAAAAGCATGATCAGTGAAAGAAAATTGTTGATAAATAAAATCTTATTAAGTGAAAAAGGTCTAAAATCAATTAACAAATTAACTAAACCCCCCACATCGAAATGCACATGAAGACTGTGTAAATCTTTGTAAGTATAATTTATCACATATAATTACCAATATGCCACTGTCCCCAAATTTGAATTAAAATTTGACAAAACACCATAAAAGATAAAAACCTATAAAAGGATTTAATTTTCAAAGGAATTCTTTTTAAAAGTAAATTAGGCTATTATTTAAAACTTTACATGTAATATTTATTGTACATAAATGCTCACTTAATATAGATATAAACATGAAAATAGCCCATTCTTTTTTTTTTTTTTTATTCTAGGGAGATTTTTGCTATAGAGCACGTGCCTTGCTGGAGAGACAGAGAGATAGAGAGAGACAGAAAGTGAGAAATCAACCCCCATGGAGAGATGGCCAGGCTGCAATCCTATCTCCTCTATTCTCTGCTCACCATATTGGATACCCATGCACATGCCCCTGGGATGAGCTTTAAGTCTCCAGGTTAGGGACTCTAACTGCAGTCAACTATGTGAAAGTCCAGCAATGTAACCAGTATGCCATTTTCTGGTCCCAAAGATTGCCCATTTTGAGGATATAATTCTAAAACAAAACAAAATCAGTAAGTCAACCTATCAAAATGCTATAAGGATATTATAACCTTTTAAGAATATTCTTTTAACCAAGATTACTAAGATAACCTTTCAAGAATATTCTTTTAACCAAGATTACTAAGATAGTTAAATATAATGAAATGTTTTAAGTGTTTGAAATATCCCTTGCCTTTTTTACATGCAAAAATGAATCTAGAGGAACTGGAAGGTGGCATGGTGGTTAGGGTACTGGACTTCCACATGGCCATCCGTATTTAGAGTCCCAAACCTGGTGGCTTGCTATCTCATTCTCCCTTTCTCTCTCTTTCTCTGTCTCTCTCTGGTCAAATTGAATAATAATAATAAATAAATAAAGTTAAATACATAATTATAAAAACATTTGAATCTGGAAACTGACTTTATACTTTTTCCAAAAAATATTCCAAAATGGATAATAGAACTAAATGAGAAAAACAAAACAGTAGGATTTGTAGCAGATAAGAGAATTATTTTGATGCATGGCAGGGGTTTAGTAAGGGAGAAAAACCTATTTTATTATTGACATATTTTAAATGATAATGTAGACATTGTAATATTAGCCAATGTATTTCATGAAATCATATAAAATTGTCAATATTCTATTTCTTTTGACATCTTGATACTTACATTGCCAATAATCGGATGATTCTTCTGTATAAATAATAGAATGTTTCTCATGAGAGAAGTAAAAAATATATTTAAAACAATGCATACTTAGTTTTTGCAAAAATAAAGCCTTTAAAGTCACTGATTAGAACAAGCTTCATTAAAAACAGGAAGACTATTAAACAGCATTTATATGACAAGACATGTTCTCAAGGCTCTTATATTTATCTGATACATAACTTTTTCAAAGTTTTAGAGTGAAGAGATAAATCTGGTAGTGAAGAAAATATCTAAATTATCAACTCTTAAGATCTCTGACTGGGCCAGCTCGGTGGCATAATGGTTAAGTATCTGCGTCCCACATGTCCAACTGCTTGGTTTGAGTCCCGGACCAAAAGGCTTGAGAAACATGCTAGGCGCTTGTGTGTGCACAAGCAAAATCTTGAGAGGAGAATGGAAGAAGAGGGACTGTGACATGGTCATCCCCGCTGAGTGGAGGATGCTTTTTCTTTGTCTTTCTTGTTCTCTCTTTATTTCTCTCTCTCTCTCTCCCTTTCCCCATATCTCCCTCTCACAAATGCGAAGACACTATAGCAAATATAAAAAAATGATGATCAGTTTTACCATATATAAAGATATACAAACACACACACATATATACACAATATACATACTTGTGTATTTATTCAAATACATATTTTCGCTTCAACAGAATAACATTGAATGATTAAGAAAAGAGCATAGACATATTAATAAATGAAAATCTAACTGCAATATGTACAATAAAAGTAAGGATATTTAGGTCAAAGTGAGATTAATAAATATCAAAATGTTACTACAATATTGCCAGAGTTTTGTCTGTTTTGCATACTGATGAGTAGTCATTTTGGATTAGTGGCTTGCACTAGTAAGTTCATATTAATTTATGTTAAACAATTAGATTATCAATACCTAAAGTATTACACATTTTGATATTGAATTATATATTAAGTGATAATGTATGCATTGTAGTGTTATGAAATGTATTTCATTAAATCATATGAAGTGTCAATATTTGATCTCTTTTGATATCTTGACTTTTTTTGCCAATAAGTGGGGTAAATCAGGTTACCTAATAAAATAATACTATTTAATAATCATAAAATTATATTAAATTGACTTGGTGGGGAGCTGGGTGATGCTACAGTGATAAAATTGTGATACTCTGTGAGATTAACCCATAGGGAAAGGTACTGGATTCACGTCCAAAGATTACCTTGAGTATTTCAGGTACATGCTTGCCCATGATCTGGGGCTGACTGAAGCTGGGGGTGCATCATGACATCAAGATCCCATTAAGGGTGTGGTCTCTGTCTCTTTCACTCCTCCTGCTCATTTTCCATCAATAAATAAATGAGCAAATAATCTGAGAAAAAAATAATGATGGCATCATGAGACTATGTCAAACTCCTTTACAGAAAAGGTCAATTTTTTTTTTTTTTTTTGGAGAGGTTTTTGCTATAGGACATGTGCACTCACCAGAAAGACAGAAAGAAACAGAGAGACAGAAATCAAGAAACTATCCCCCAGGGTGATTGCCACACCCCAAACCCCTCTTCTCCATTCTCATCTTGGGATCTTGGTCTCACAAGCACATGCACCCAGCGTGAGTTTAAACCACAGGGTCTGGGACTCAAACCACAGTCAAACACATGGGAGTCCAGCGACATAGCTACTCTGCCTACTGCTGGTCCCACAGAAAAGGTCAATTTTTAATAACTGAGGGATGATGAGAGCCTAGCAATTGATGACTGCAAATGTATCATCCTAAGAGTTATCAGAAACTGTGTTTTCTTTATGTTCATCTAAGAAAAGAAAAAAAAATTACTTACAGGTAATGAGGGAACAATAAAATAAATAAGTGCAGAGAGGCAGAGAAAAGGAATGAATAGCATCTGATTTATTAATTCTAGTATTTTTTCTAAGGTCAGCTTTGTTCCTCTCTCTTTCTATGAGTTTTTCTCATATCTTAATAATAAATTATCCCTTCTCCTTAGGCTACAGTTGGTCTTCTTTATTTGAAATCAAAACAATACTAAGTTTTTGTCATTATCAAAGAAGAAATCTGATAAAGCACAATAAGCCTGGAGGGTAT
>NW_006159959.1:2035973-2064176 GCF_000334495.1 Tupaia belangeri chinensis
ACCTTCCTCTGTATCTACTTTGCTAATCTGACACCTATCTAAAATAGTGTTTTAATTATTCATTGATTAGCTTTTTGCTATTAAATATACCGAGAAAAAATAATATATGGAAGTTCTAAAGTCTTAAAAAATCACTCTAATTTATAATTTTAAATATTTCATCCCTTTATTAATGAGAGAGAATGAAAGAGTGAGAAAGACAGAGAGGTATTTTTTATTTAACCTTATTATTTATTTATTTTAAATTTTATTCATATATGTATTTATTTATTTTTTTAATTTGACCAGAAAGAAACAGAGAGAGCGAGAGAGAGAGAGAAAGCAAGCCACTAGGTCCAGGACTCAAACCGTGGTCAGCCATATGGGGATGTCCAGCACCTTAACCACCATGCCACCGGCTCATTCCTGACAAAGAGGTATTTTAGATGGTTTGTGTCATGATCCTCCTGTCCTGGCTTCCCAAGGAGCTAGGATTATGGCATATACGACCATGTATATTAAGGTTGATCTGAACCTGGAATATTCAGGTTGGTTTGGAAGCAGAGCTCAGGCTTCCCACACAGCTTGTGGTCTTCCAGATGGTGTCACTATTTGTGTACCACTGTGGTGAAAAAGTTTCATTTATAATGTGGATATATTTTCCTTAGTGCATGTTAAAATTCAGGATTAAAATATGTGCATACTGATAAATAATTTTTCATTAAAATGAAATAACAGATATGTGTGTGCAAATGAAAGTGACTAGTATTGAGGGGCATCATTAAAATATACAAACAGGACCAGCAGATGGTGTAAAGGTTATGTTGTTGGACTCCCATATAGTCTATAATGGTTCGAGGCCTGGACCTGGTGCCTTAAAACTCATTTCAGGCACATGTGAATGTGTGCTCAAAATCCCCAAGGAGAATGGAGAAGATGGGATCTCAGTGTGACCATTCTTCTTGGGGGCGGGGGGGAAGGTGGTAATTTCTTGTTTTCTCTCTCTCAGGCAAGTACACGTGCCATATAGCAAAATCTCTTAAAATAAATAAATAAAAATAAATAAATACTAAAAATAGCTTAAAACAAAATTACAATAAAAAAATCATAATAAAACTTGAAAACTTAGATCTTAAGTTTATAAATCATATAGATTCTACTTTCTAGAATAGAAGCCAGCAATGGCTAAAGAATAGGAAATTCATAACTCAGAAAGAGAGCATTAGGACTGGTATTTAAGAATAATTAATAATGAAAATATATTTGGGAACAAATAATCAATATACTTGAGCAATTTTAATGAACAAGCAATAAATACCTAATGGTAAGTAAAATACCTAATGGTAAGTAAACACACCCTGTAGCAGTTAAAAAAAAAAAAAAAACTACTACTAAAACTGAGACTTAAGAAAGGTAATTATATTTTTCCTCACAAACAAAGTAATAAAAAATAAATCTAGGGACCAGTATTTGGCATAATGGCTTTATAGCTGGACTCCCATGTAGTCGACCACAGTTCGAGTCCCAGACCCAGGGGCATAAACATGCCCAGTGCATGTATGTGTGTGCCCAAGATCCTGAGAGGAGAATGGAGAAGGGATTGCGGCATGCCATCCCTCCCGGGGAGGGGGGGTGAGTTCTCACCTTCTATCTCTCTGTCTCTCTCTGTCTTTCTGGTGAGTGCACACGCCCCATAGCTAAAACCTCTCCAAAAATAAATAGATAAATAAATAAATAAATAAATAAATAAATAAATAAATAAATAAAAATAATAAATCTAGGTAGCAACTCACATTCCTTTAATTTCAGATTCTATGACATATAAATTACTAATATTTTACTTTAGAAATCTTGTATATGTAAATTTGGATATTTTAATTTTATTTTTGGATAAAGTAAGAATGAAAATGGAAAAATCTACATAACATAGAAAAGAAGGGAACTTAGTCCTTTCTCTATATTTCTGACTGAGAACAGAGAAAATAATATTCATAACGATGTATTCTGGGTAGATGCTCTGCAACTTAAAATAGGAGCCTCCTAATAAAGCCTTCATTGGTTGAAAACATTTTTAAGTCATAAATACATTTAATACACTTAGCTTACTTAATATTGTAGCAGCCTAACCTAGCTTAAACATGCTAGGAACAATTATATTAGCATATAGTTGGGCAAAATTATCTAATGCAAAGCCTATTTTATAATAAAATATTCAGTATTTTATGATATTTATAAAATACTTTATGGAATGTGAAAAACTGAATGGTTGTATAAATACTTGCAGTGCAGTGTATACTGAATATGTGTTGCTTTTGAACCATGGTAGAGTCAAAAAGTTGTCTGTCAAACTATCATACATCAGGTACTATTTGTATATGATTCCATTAGAAACATTTTATAAATTTATACGGTTTTAATTTTTAGCTCAGTTATTTTTTCAAATCTTTTGTTTTGAAATATCCATGGAATTTCTAAAATTTATTTAAATGCCACACATTCTGCCATATAGATCTCTATATTACTTCTTATAACAAGACAGAAAAAATGTCAATATAACCACTTTCAAATATTGACTAAGTAAAAATTAGCCACAAATAGAACTTACAAGCTCCTTTAGAATATTTGAAGATAATTATGTTTACTATAAGAATGGATAACAGATTTAGCTGCCGTTTAGTCAAAACTAAATATTTAAGCAAAAAATACTTATTTTAGTTGTCTTATTAAAAATAAGTCATTTTATCAGCTATGTAATTCAATTAAAATTTTCTTTTTTTTAAATTTTCTAATTTAAAATGTTCTAATTTTATATAAGCACTGAAACATACTATTTTTAGCAATATCATTTTAAAAGTTATTCATGAACTAGAAGCTTCTTTATCTGTCATGGTAAACTACATCATATTTAACAATGGGCACCATTTATTGATTTCATTATGATTTCTAGTTATGATTTGTAAATATTGTAGTTTAGTTTTGTTGGTTTGTTTTCATGTATCTGTTTTTTTAAACTTTTTTTCTCAAGTGAACATTTTATTTCCACATGCCCCATTATAATAGTTAGGTCACAACTAACAACAAAGTATGTTGCATCACCTCATTTCAGCATGTTTAAGGAACATATTTTTGCCATTTACTTACCAGATTGTAACTCCCACAGAATGTATCATTTCTTCTTATTTTTTCATTTATTTTTTATCTGCACATCCCAGCAAACTTAGGCACTACCACTGAACATTGAATTGTGTTTTGTTATTTTTGTTTACTGCTGAAACTGTCTTAAAACTTAATATTACTTGTAGCATATGAAAAAAATCTAAGATAGTAAGACTGGCATGGCAAATCTGTTTCATGCATACAAGGGAGAGTGACAACATCCTTTAGTAAACCTTTGGTTTCTTCTGGAGTTTAACATAACAGGGATGTCAGAATGTTGGCCTTCCAAAGGACATGCTGAGATTTTTGATTCACTTCTCTGGTTCTTGTCTATTAATAAATTTTTTGACAGCATCCTGCTGAGTAGCAAGATTCAGTGACAACTTTCAGATATATGTTGCCAAGGAAGATTTTGAGTGCATGTAGTTTTCATCTGGTGCATTTAAGACATGACCTTTGTCACCTTCTTCTTTGCTTTTATTTTTATTGTGGTAAGTACATAACATGCGATCTCTTCTCTTGACAGATTTTTAAGTATATAAGGCAGTATTGTTACCTATAGGTATAAAATTGTAGAGATGATTCCTAGAACCTATTTGTCTTATATAATTTAAAATGTATATTTTTTGATGAGAAACTTTCCATTTCCTCCTCCCCTTAACTCCTATTACCCTACCAATACCGTTCTACTTTCTGTTCTTATGAGTTTGAATATTATACCTTTCATTTAAGGAGAATCATGCAGTATTTTTTTTTTTTTCGCTATAGGGTGCTTGCAATAGCCAGAAAGACAGAGATAGACAGAAAGACAGAAAGCGAGAAATCAACCACCCCCCCAGGGGGGATGGCCACTCCGCAATCCCTTCTCCTCCCTTCTCCTCTCAGGATCTTGGGCACGCAAGCACATGCGCCCAGCGTGAGTTTAAGCCACCAGGTCCAGGACTCGAACCACGGTCAGCTACATGGGAGTTCAGTGACATAGCCATTATGTGAACTGTTGGTCTCCCCACTTATTTTACTCGGCCAATGTCATCAAGATTCATCCATTTACAGTTTCCCAACACCATTTGTTGCAGAGACTTTTTTCCAGTGGTGTATTATTAATATCATTGTTAAAGATCTGTTGACTTGCAACCATCAGGTGGTGTAATGGTTATGTTGCTGGACTCCCATGTAGCCAACCGTGGTTCAAGTCCCGGACCCAGTGGCTTAAACTCATGCTGGGTGTGTGTGTGTGCGTGCCCAAGGTCCTGAGAGGAGAATGAAGGAGAAGGGAATGTGGCATGGTTATCCCCCCTGGGGGGTGATTCCTTCCTTTCTGTCTCTCCCTTTCTTTCTGTCTTTCTGGTGAGTGCACGCACCCGATAGCAAAAGCCTCTCCAAAAGAAAAAAAAAAAAAAAAAGAAAGAAAAAAAAAAGATCTGTTGACTGTGTAAGTGTTGATTTGATTTTGGACTTTCTACTCTGTTCCATTCAGCAATCAATCCCAATAACATTTCTTAAAGAAAAAGAAACATGTCTACAATTCATATTGAACCAGGAAAAGACTTGAATAGTCAAAATAATCCTGAGGAAAAAGGACAAAGCTGGAGGTATCACACTTTTCTGCTTTCACTCTTTACCATAAATATATGGAGTTAAAACTGTATTATATTGGTATGAACATTTTTGACTTTTTAAAGTTGTATATTAATTCATAGCAGTGAGCTACTAAAAATGACCCATCATATTAGGTATACTTTCTTGTGTGATATTCTGGAAAAAATAATCTGCAAACTGTAACAATTTTTATAAAGATCACCCTAAACTTTTACCCTGAAACTAGTGAAGAAGTACTATTTCCTGGAGATAAAGAGCATGCCAAATGCCACTTACTGAGACTTTGATTATTTTTGTTGTTATAGAAACAAAAACAGGAGAAAATTTTCTTTTTCCTTCTCTGTTAAAGAATTTGCCAGGAAGGACATTATTAATGTTTCTTTGACCTGCTTTCTCATTTCTGTAGAAGCAACTTAGTGAAAATTTTTGGGTAATGAAAAATGGAGAATATATATCTTTATATTTAAAAGATAATAGCCATATGCTAAAACTAAGGGTATAATAATAATAATAAACTGAGAAAAGTGCAAAGAAAGAGATTGGACTGTAGAAGGGATTAGAGAAAGTTAAAATTGGTTGAGGCATTTTTTGGGGGGGCGGGGATTTTTGCTATGGACACATGTGCTCACTGGAGAGACAGAGCAAAGTATTGCGCCCCGCAGGTGGCATGGTGGTTAACGTGCTGGATTCGGCCCCGCAGGTGGCATGGTGGTTAACGTGCTGGATTCCCACATGACCAACATTTTGAATCCAGCACCTGATGGCTTGAAAATCACGTGAGGTGCATGTGCATACGTGCCCATCATCTCAGGGGGAGAACAGAGGACATGGGATCACAGTGTGGCCATACCATCTAGGTAGTGATTTCTCTCTTTCTCTCTAACAGCCTTTTGTGCTCTCTCTCTCTCTCTGGTGAGTGCACATGCCCTATGGCAACTACAACAAAAATTGGCAGGAATTTTATCCTATTTTGCTCAAATTTTTCAGTGAGCACGAAGAATCAGCTGATCACTCATGAGTCAAAAAATAAGATTCTTCTTACCATAGGTAAACATGAGTTTTAAAGTCTTATGTGAAGGGTTTTTTGTTTTCTTTTTTTTTTTTTTTAAATAAGCCATTTCCTGGAATGCAAAAGGGGGTAGTTTCTTAACCTTCATGTTTACTGGGAGCAAAATATCAGATAGCTTACTATTATCCAACTCAAATATACATTAACTCTTTTTATCTTTAGGCAAGTGTTCTGATATATAAAACCTTGTGTTAGTATAGTAGGATATTTCATAAATATCGTTGATAAAAGCTTATACATCATCAGAATTGGCAGGAAAAGTACTTAGAACACAGATGAATGACAACTCCCAGCCCTATGTGGAAGCAATACCTGGAAAAATTACATGACTATAGCAAAAATCAACTAATACTTTGTGATAATACATTCCTACAAATATTATAATTTCATTCTCTTTTTCTTCAGCTCACTCTGGGCATGGGATTAAAGAGATGACATTGCCTTTCCTTTACAAGAAGATACAAGGCTGAAAAAGTCTAGAGTAGCAAACATCTGTGTCTGTTACTTATTTGGGACATAGACACAGAGTCATAGAGATTAACTATCACTTCAACTTCTGGCATTGGTCAATGGAATTGTTGATAGCAAATTTTGTTTCCCTGGTCTCATGCCAATTCTCTTCCAACAGATGATGTATTCTCCTTTTTTTATTTTATTTTATTTTTATAGTTCTAAGAGAGATGAAAAAAACATGCTGTCACAGTCTTTCAAAATCAATACTAACAAGGGATTGCATTGACATTTCGTTATGAAAATTATTTGTCTTTGCTCCCTATGCACATTTTCACTGAAAGAGTATAAATGCCAGCATGATCAAACCTCCTTCTGCTATTGGGCAAGTTTTAAACATACTTAGTTCACTTTTTCAAAGAAAAGGAGGTTTTGTGTGTTTATAAATCAAATTAAAATATATATTTTGGTTGAGAAGTATCTATTTGATAAGTAAACCTGTAAAAAGTATATCTGTTTTACTGGTCCTGAAGGTATTTCATCTGCAAGTCTTTAATTTCCCTATAGAGCAAGATAATTTATAAATGTTCCCATTACAAGAAGGTAATTGTAGCCTGAAATAATGTGCAGTTTTATCACTCTACATTAAAATCTTCTTTTTCTTGGCAAAAACCCATGCTCTCAATAATACATAGTAACAGACTTGGTAATTGAGTAAAGAACTTTTAATACTAAACATTTAGAAAAATCACTAAATTTCCAAAATTAAGCTTTTAATAAGTTAATATTTGCAGAAAATATTAATTCTTATTTGAATTACTGTAATTATTTAACAAGTTGAAATATATATACATTGCACATGCATGTAAATATGTACACATGTATGTATATATGTATTACATATATGTAATTTCTTCATAGAAAATGGAAATTTACTAATGTCTTCCCAGATATCAACAAATTCCTGACTTCCTGAGTTCAGTCTAATACCTTCTACTCCATACACACATCTCCAAACCATAGATAAAAAGAGTCATCTGAAGTATCTGTAACCCATTCAGACCTAGATTTACTAATTTTAAATTGATTACATTACTAGGAAATGAATATGGACTTTGAGTAAATATAATCAGTAAGATAAAGTCCTAACACAATCGTAAATATTTTAAACCCTTCATTTCATTACAACTTAAACTGCTTTTGCTCTTTCACTATTATATTCATGATTAGTTTCACACTCTGCCTTTCCCACATCAATCCATACAAAAGACCAAAAGCAAAAGAATTAGGAAAAAGCCAGTTAGATATAACAATAGATGCCTCAGTCAAAAGTGACAGTGTGCCTGAGACCGTTATGGCTCTCTGATCTAATTTTGCTCTTTCTGATATTACAACCCAGTTGCCTATCCAGTAGGGAATTCTACATTTAAACCTTATCAATTCACGTGGAGATTCTAAGTTTTCCTGTATTTTAATAGATATCTACTTGACATTGTAGCTTATTGGGTGTTCCTCATCACCTGAAGATTATTGTATTTATAGCATTTCTCATGGCATGATTGACAGTGATAATCTCACAGCCCCAGTTGAATGAAATTTGTGTGTGTGTGTGTGTGTGTGTGTGTGTGTGTGTTTTAATAGAGATTTTTGCCTGGGCTGGCTGGAGAGAGAAAGAGAGAAAGAAACAGTGAGAGGGAAAGTGAGAAGTCACCCCCGAGGGGGGATGGCCACACCATTTCTCTTGAATTCTCCTCCTGGGATGTTGGGCATGCATGCACAGTATGCATTTCAAGCCACTGGGTCAGGACCCAAACTGAGGTTGGCCATGTGAGAGTCCAGTGACGTAAACTGCTACACCATCTGCTGGCCTCCTGGAATTGATGCTTTAAAATTAGAAAATGGAGCCAGTCTCATGGCCTAATGGTTCAAGGAGCAAGATGTTATACGGCCAACCTGGTGGTTCAAATCCTGACCCTAGGGAATAGGAGAAACATGCTGGGCGTGTATGTGAGCATGCCCCAAATCCAACAAGATGGAGAATGTAGGAGAAGGAATCATAGTGTGACCACCCCCATCCACCAATTGCAAAGTGCTTTCTCCTTTCTCCTCTCTTCTCTCTCTCCCTCCTGCAACACATGCCCTCTGGGAAGAAAATCTAACATAGTTGACTTTAGAGATCAGAAAACAGCTGAGAGGTAAAAGTTTTATAATGTGTTTTCAGTTCATAAAGTTGCTGCAATATTATAATTTCCCTCTCTTTTTCTTCTTTATGTCCTCCTTTCTTTTGTTTTTCTGCTTTCTCTTTTCTCTATTCTCTTTCTCTTTTTGTTCATCTAATGTTTATTATTTCTAAACCTCAAAGTTGGAAACAAAGAATATAATCATAGTTCATATAGGTAGTCTTATTCAGATAATTTAATTTTTAAAATATGAAAAATTTTAGAAATAATCTCTATGTACAAAGTGAGAAATACTGTACAAAGAATAGCTGTTTTCCTAAAAAAAGAAGAATTAAAATCACCCAAGAGGCATAGAGTCTCTTTTTCTTCCACTTCTTTTAGTTCTACATGTATCTTTCAATATATTTTCCAATTTACCACTCATTTTGTTTTTTTTTTTCCTTTGTACAGTAAGTCATAACAATTCAAAGCTAAATCTCTTACCAATATCTCCATTAGATATCTGACATCTGGTAAAAATTGAGTACATCATGAATGAATAAAAATAATGGGAACTGCTCAAGAAAGAAGTGTTTAATACATATAAGAATGTAACATTCTGGGATATATGGTAATGTCCTTGTTTTTTTTTTTTATGTACTGCATGTATATTCTAAAAAGTCATACTGTGTGGTATAGAAATGTATGACGATTACATGCGAATAAAAAAATCATGAAATTGAATAAACAATGCTCATGGACCAAAGCATGGCATTGTGGCTAAGGCGGCTGGATCCCAAATGACCAACTGGGAGGTTTAAGTCCTGGACCTGGTGACTGGAAAAGCATACTGTGTGTGTGTATATATTTTGCCCCCAAAAAAGAAAGAGAGAAATGGGGAAGGTATTGTGGCTCGGTCATCCTCCCTGTGTGTGGGTAGGGAGGTACTGTTTCACTTTTTTACTTTCTCTTTCTCCCTCCTTTTCCTGTGAGTGCACGTGCCCTCTAGCAATTAAAAAAAAAAAAAAAAAAAAATTAAACAGGTGGGGACCAGACAGTGGGGGGGGGGGGAAAAAAAAATAAAAGATTTGGCCTCCGCTTTTTTTTCTAATTTTACATTTTAACACCACTAATCAATTGCATTATTTTCTTATCTAGTTGGAAAACCTGAGGCAAAGTAAAACAGTACATAAAATTTAAAGGTGCGGCCTTGAGCCTATACCTTAGTGGTTATGAGGGATGGATCACACATGACTGACCAAAGTTCAGGTTCCAGCTCCTCATAGTTAGAAAAACACACTGGGTGCATGAATGTGCAAGCTCCAAATCCCAATAGGATGAAGAAATGGAGGAGAAAAGATTGTGGCATGGTCCGTCCCTTATTGCAAGAGCTTTCTTTCTCTCTCTGTCTTTTTCTCTGTTTCTGTGTCTCTCTCTGGCAAGTACATATTTCTTTAATAATTTAAAAAAATATAAAGAGCCATGTGCATACTATATAGAATGTCTGAAAACATGTACAGAGAGATGAAATGTTTTCATCTGTCTTCCACAGTTTTTTTTTCTTCTTTTTTAAATTCCTTGTGCTACTTTTTCAAATTGAAATAGAGTTAGATAAACCAAAAACAAACCAAAACAAAACTGTAGGTATACCTAAATTACAAATCTAGAGTAATATGTATTCCCTTCGTGAAAATATAAGATGACACATTATTAGTAATTTAAAAATTAAGAAAGAAACTAAGCCTTAGATTATTTTAAGTCACTTCAAACTAAAACTAGTCTCACACAGTATCGTGCTCCCATTACTTTTTATAAGGTAGAAGACATTTTTCCAATGTTACAAATTTAGAACATAAATACATATTCATGTTTTGCCTTACATCAGTAAATTTGTACATAGTATTACAGATGCATTTCCTCTAAGACTTTTTTTCTTGTAAATTATTACAATATTACAGGAAAGTCGTGTGTAACATCATAAAGGAAAAGTGACAGTAACATCATGGTTTTTCTGAGTTGATGCAAAAAATTAATAGATTTTTCTGAGCAATGAGTGTATAACAGTAAGGATATAAGAACTTCAGTAACAATGCAAGGGGGACAAATCAGGCAACTGCAATCATGTCTGTGTGCTGCTATGTAGGAAAATAAGTCATCTGGCCACCGACTTTAGGTCTTCTGTATTTCTTCATTTCAAGGAACAATGATCTACACACATGCATTTCACACTTTCCTAGAACAGTTCAGATTTTTCTTCAACACTATTTCCTGTTCACTCAAGTTTACAGCAATATCTATGAAGAACCAGCTATTTCCCAAACTACACCACATTTCAGTGTGCTCAAGACAGGAATGCTCTTCATCAGCTTGGCAAAGGTCTACATGGGGCACATTTGTTTTCTGACAGTTGGATTGGTCATTGAATTACACATAGTGTCTTATCCTAACAAGAATTATAAATAAATAAAAGCAATAACTTAATTATTACCAGTAACATGATCACACTTGAGAAATATGTTGGAGCAGGCAACATCTGTTTAGAAAAGACTAATCCTTAATCTTACGTGCTTTTCATGGGGAAAATTTTAAATAGCTCTACTTTATCAGTTAGCATCTCATGGACAAAATATATTCTTAGAATTGATATGTCAGAGATGAGTAGAATGAAATTTTTAAATATTAATGTAATTAATGAACAATTAAGTCACCCAATTAAAAAAAAATAACTAATTGCCCTGGCCTACAGTGATAGTCATGCAGGTAATACAACTCTGTTGGAAACATTCTAAGCACTCCCTTAGCAAAGTCATTACAAACCAGCCTGCTGCTTCATATAATTTCTGTGATAAGCTACTGAAAATTTAATTGGCCTTAGCTCTAAAATATTTCTTCATAAAGTAAGTACAACAGATGAATAAACCTCTTTGATTCATTTATTTATAGCAACTTAAGGAAGCTCATTAACACATTTCCTTTGCAGATATTTGTATTAAATGGGAATGTGCAATGAAATATTGCAAGGATCTTTAAGAGCCCATATACTCTACCATAAAATCATATTTACGGATGAAAAATTTGATTAAGTGAATTAAGTATCCACTTAGTTTGCTGCCAGAAATAGCAAGTACTATTTTTTTCTCCCTTATTGAGATATAATAGAGGTTGTAAGTGAAATTTGCGTTTTTTGTGAATCATATTTTTTTAAAAAACTTTTCAAATTCTACTTATCATTCTTTCTATTGAGATTTATAATCCTTTTAATTTTAGAATTGACCACCTACCCCTATTGTAAGTGTTGTAAATCCATTTACCATTTTTCTTTACTGTGAGTTTTCATGCTTATTTTAAGTGATTCTTTTATATGAATCATGATTTGTAATCATTTGCAACAAAGCTATAGTAAGAAACTTCTCCCAACTTTCCTTGTATTTCACATTTATATCTCATTCATTCAATTGATCTTGTTAAACAGAATTTTTACTAGCTTGATTAGAGGCATATCTAACGCCCTTTATCAGCATATCCATGACATGTTTATCACATCTTTCCTCTCAATCTGTTCCTTTACCTAGAACCCATATTTCTGCTCAGGTCACTATCAGATATTCATTTAGTCTTATACTCTTATTTTCGGTTAATTTTTACTATCTTGATTCACTTTCCTACTAGATGTACAGTATTTTTATAGTAATAACACTTGCTATTAAACAAATATCTTTTATGTATTATCATATTATATTGACCATTTCAAAAAAGTAGGGATAAATATATACTTTTTTCTCTTTTTATTTTATCTTCATTCACTGTATATCATTACAGCACACAAAATGATTTCTCATCCAGAATACACTGACTATTGATTCAATCATAGATGAATATATTTTTTAAATTTTTGAATATCAGAATTATTTTGTAATGTTTTCATACATGATCTGTAACATTGAATATATATTTGAGGGCTATAAACCACACTCCAAAAACAAAAATAACAACAAATTATTGATACCAATAGATACATTTCAGTTTCTATAATCATGTTTTTTTAAGAATTTTTTTCTGTTTAAAGGCATCCAAGACAATAGTATTCACTATGATACCACATTTTTTTATACATAGGCCCGTTCAGAGATCATAGTAGAATTTTTCATGAAATCAGAAAAAATCTGCTTCTCCTTTGTCTCTTCCTCTCTCTCTCTTTCTTCCTTCCCTCTACACACTTTCTTTTCTTCTATTGCCCATTTTTCTCCCATTTCTTTATTGTAGCAAAATACACATAAAGTAAAAGTTACTATCTTAATTATTTTAAATGTACAGGTCTGTGGTATTAAGTGTTTTTATTCCATGCAACCATTACTAACATCCATTTCCACTCTCTCCAACTTGCCAAACCAAAACTCTGTACTTATTGAATAGTAACTCTTATATTGCCCTCCTCCTGGACCTTGACAATTGGGATTCCATTTTCTGTCTTTAAAACATAAAAATAATGTTGGGACCAGCAGTTAGCGTAATGGCTATGTCGCTGAACTTCCATGTAGTCCCAGATCCGGTGGCTTAAACTCATGCCGGGCGCGTGTGCGTGTGTGCCCAAGATCCCAAGAGGAGAATAAAGGAGAAGGGACTGTGGCATGGTCATCCCCCCTGCAGGGTGATTTCTCGCTTTCTATCTCTGTCCCTCTCTGTCTTTCTGGTGAGCGCACGCGCCCGTTAGCAGAAACCTCTCCAAAAGAAAAAAATATATATTAATTTTCTTAAAGAGAAAGAGAGAGAGTGAGACAAGTATTCTCAATAGGATCTCAGCTGCAATCCCCTTGCCCACCCTAACCTTCCCAGCCAATCAGGATCAGAGCTGCAGAAGTATAGTGAGTACAGTCAACTGGGAATCTGAACTCAAGATATCTTATGTGGATTCAGCATTACCTAAGCAGGACTTTACCTCTGCACCTGCAGCACTGAGCTGACCCTATACTTACTACCTTTATAATTTTTTTTTGACTAAGTAAATTTTTAAAGAATTATTTAACTTTATTTATCCATTTATTTACTTATTTATTTTTAAAGTAGACCAGAGAGGGTCAAAATGAGAGAGAGAGAGAGAAAGTGAGAAATCAAGCTACCTGGTCCAAGACTCAAACTGTGGTCAGCAATGTGGTTGTCCAGCATCCTTAACTACCACGCACCTGCCAGATCCTTGACCAAGTAAATTTTTTAAGTAGAATGCTGTACTTTTTCAACTGATTTATTTCATGATTCATGCATGTGGTATTATGAGTTAGAATTCCTTCTCCTTTAAGGTTCAATAATATTCTATTATATGCCACACTTTGCTTATCTATTCATTCATAAATGGACATTTTGGTTCCTTCCATGTTTTAGCTGCTGTGGATAATGCTGTAAACATTAGTATACAGATTTTTTTTTGAGTTGCTGCTTTCAATTTTTTAAGTATATATTCAGAAGTGGAATTGCTAGATAAATGGTAATTCTATTTTAAGTATTTGAAGGACTCATTATGTTGTATTCTACAGTGCAAATACCATCTTACATTCCTACCTACAGTGCAGAAGAGTTCCAATTTCTGCATGCCCTCAACAATAATTACTTTCTGAGATTGTTGTTGGTTTTGCTTTCACTTTTATTCAGTTTTTAATATAGTAGTCACCCTAATGGCTGTGAAGTGGAATCACGCATCCTAATGGCTGTGAAATAGAATTTCATTGTAGTTTTGACTTACATTTTCCTATTGATTAGTAATGTTGAATATTTTTTTTAAATGGACTCATTTTCCACTTGTGGTATATTTTTGGACAAATATCTCTAGGTTTTGTATTGTATTGTGTTGCTGTCGATTCTTCTTGTTCTTTTCTTCTTCTTTTCTTTCTCCTCCTCCTCATCCGCCTCCCCCTCCTTCACCACTATGCCACAGGCTAGCCCTGTTGTTGTGTTTTAAGTGTTCTCGCTATATATTTGATATTAATACTTTATTTGAAAATATGAAACTCTCACTCTATAGGTGGTTATTTTGGTTTGTTTTTTTTTTGTATTACTGTGCTGATAGCATCTTAAAAGTTTTACTAAGTTTAATTTTCTTTTTATTTTTTTGGTTGTTTTTGATGTTTGTGCCTTTGGCATCATAAGCAATAAATCTTTGCCAAATCTAATGTAATTAAGATTTTTCCTTATATTTTCTTTTAGGAATTTTATAATTTTAAGTCTCACATTTTGGATACATTTTGAGTTAGTGTTTGTATATGATGTTAGGTACGAGCACAACCTAATTCTTTTGTAAGTGGGTATATAAATTTTCTTACTACAATTTATTTAAAAAATGGTCTTTTCCCATTTAATAGACTTGACAACCTGTTAAAAAATCATTTGCCCATATATACAAAGATTTTCTGGACTGTCTATTCTATTATTTGTTTATGTGTCTGTCTTTTTGTCAGTCCTATGTTATTTTTATTTCAATGGCTTAGTAGTAAGTTTTGGCATCAGAAGTATAAATCCTCCAGCTATATTCATTTTCAACCTTGTTTTGGCAACTCAATGTTCCTTACAATTCCCTATGAATTTTACAATGAATCATTGGAATTTTAGTAGAGATGCATTAAATCTATAAAATGTTTTGGATGATATTCACATCTTGATCATATAAAATTTTTAAATTCATTCACATAAAATCTATTTTTGTAACCACTTTTTCTTTTTTTGGGGGGGGAGATTTTCACTGTAGGGTGCGTGCACTCGCCAGACAGACAGAGAGAGACACAGAGACAGAAAGCGAGAAATCACCCCCTGGGGGGATGGTCACGCCGCAATCCCTTCTCTTCCATTCTCCTCTCGGGATCTTGGACATACACGCACACGTGCCCGGCGTGAGTTTTAAGCCACCGGGTCCGGGACACGAACCGCGGTAGACTACGTGGGAGTCCAGCGACATAGCCATTATGCTAACTGCTGGTTCCCCTTAACCACTTTTGTTAAACAATTGTTTAACCAAATTGTTTTCTTAATTATCTTTAGCTTGCTTATTATTAGTACATAGAAATTCAATTACTTTTTTGTATGCTGACTTTATACTGGTACTGTACTGAATTTGTGTATTAGTTCCAGTATTCATTAGTTGTTTTTTTTTTTTTTATGAAATCTTTAGAAATTTTTTATACAAAATCATATCATTTGCCTAGAGGGTACTTTTTTTTCTTTCTTCATGATTTGGATTCATTTCATTTCTATTTCTTCTCATTTATAGCTTTAATCAGAACTTTCAGGGCTAAATAAAGTAGAAGTGACAAAAGTAGACATTCTTGCCTTATTATCTCAGAAAAAAACCCTCTTGTTATTCACCTGTTCATATGGTATTCATTGTGAGATTTTTATATGTGACTTTAATTATGTTGAGGTACTTTCCTTCAATTTTTAATTCGTTGAGCATTTTTTCACATGAAAGGATATTGAGTTTTGTCAAATGCTTTTCTGCATTAATGGAAATCATCATGCTTGATTTTCATTCTCTTAACATAATATTATGTTGATTGATTTTTTTGTGTGCTGAGTTATTTTTCCTTTTGAAGAATAAATCTTACTTAATCATAATGTATAATTTTTTGCTATGCTGCTGAAATTCAGTTTGCTAGTATTTTGTTGAGGATGTTTGCAAGGATAATCACAAGAACTATCTTTCTGTGTACGCACGTGTGTATGTTTTCTTGTTGCATCTTTGACTTTGGTGTCAGAATAATGCTGACAAATGCAATTAGTTAGAAAGTGTTCTTTATAGTTTTTTAAGAAAGCATAAGAAGGATTTGTGTGTTTTTCTTTATATGTTGGTAGAATTTGCTAGTGGAGCCACCTGGTACAGGGCTCTTCTTTGTCAGCAGGTTTTCATACTTTAAATTAAATTTAAAGTACAAATTTAATTTTCTTAGTAGTCCTGGGTTTATGTAGATTTTTGTATTTCTTATTGACTTAGTTTTGGTAGGTTTTGTTTTCTAGCTCATTTTTATTCATCCAGTTTATTTGTACACAATCAGTCATAGTGGTCGCTTGTAAATCCATTTACTTCTGTAGAATTGGCAGCTTATATTCTATCTTTTATTTTTAACTTTAGTAACTGAGTCTTCTCTTTTCTTTGTCAATCCAACTGAAGTTTCGTCAATTTTAACAAATGTTTTTGAAAAACAAACTTTTGATTATGTAATTTTTCTCTATTTTTCTACTTTACATCCTTCAGTTTAGTCCTAATCTTTATTTTTTCTTACCTTCTATTAGCATTGAATTTAGTTTGTTTTTGTGTGTTTTTTAAGTTTTAAATATATTGTAGATTGTTGTTTTGAAATCTTTCTTATTTACTAGTATAAGAATTTGCAATTAAAAATTTTTCTGTTAGCACTAATTTTGTCCTATACAAAATTGGTATGTTGTATTTTAATTTTCATTACTGTCTTAGGTATTTTCTGATGTCCTATGATGGCTTACAGTGTTATTCAAGTCTTCTCTTCCCTAATAATCTTTTATCAGACTGTACTATCCATTTTTGCGAATGGATTATTAAAGTTTACAACAATTTTTACAGAATTTCTTTAATTGTATCAGCTTTGCTTCAAATATTTTTATGGTCTGCTTTTAAGCATTTGAATGTTTATAGAGATATCTTCTTGCTGTACCATATAATTTATTTTCTGTATTTTGTTCACACCACAATTCCTTCTCCCGCATTGTCCTGCAAGCCCAGTACAAATTATTTTGTTGCAAGAATTCATTAAAATCTATGTGATATCATTTGAATCACACCCTCCCCCAATCTTTGCATTTGGAATTAATTAAATTATAAAATAATTTAGTAAAAGATTTTATGTAATTATACATCAAAAGGAGATGGGGGGCTGGCAGGTGGCGTGGTGGTTAAGGGTGCTGGACTCACACATGGCTGACCATGGTTCAAGTCCCAGACCTTGCAGCTTGCTTTGTCACTTTCCCTCTCTCTCATTCTCTCTTACTCTGTCTCTCTCTGGTAAAATTAAAATAAATACATGAATAAATAAAGTTAAATAAAATAATTCTTTTTTTAAAAAAAGGAGATTTTTGGAAGGATATTAGTGATTGGTTGGTTATTAAGGGGCCTATGATTGAGTTCTGGTGTATTTATAAGGAGAAAAAATGAGTCAAGTAGAGCCATGTACATACACAACAGAAGAAAAGAAATATATTGACAGCTATTGTGCTTAAGATAGTGCCCTACACTATGTTATAGCTTCACCAGAAATTGATTCTTAGACTTTGGATTTTAAAACCATAAGCTGAATAAACCTGTGTCCTTACAAATCAATCAGATTTAGTTATTTCTGCCAGCAATGTATTGACAAATCCAGACACCAGGCATAGTTTTTTCTTACAAGACACATTTTCCATTAATTTTAAAAGATCTTTTGTATGTTGATGCAGTTTAGCTTTTTTCCCAAAGAAAAAAGGCATAATTTATATTCAAAAGAATATTTTAGAAGGGTATGTGTTTGCCAGAGACAGATAAACAGAGAGAGAAGGTAAGAAATCACCCTCCAGGGGGATTGCCATGCTGCAGTCCCTTCTCTATTCTCCGCTTTGGATTCTGGGCATGAACCTGCCCTTGTTTGGCATGATTTTCATGCCACCAGGTTCGGGACTCAATGGAATGTATAGAAATTAACAAGAAAAGGAGACTACAGTATATACACAATGGGCTATTTATTTCTGTATTATTTTAAGATCTCATGATTATACATGAGGCTTTTCTTTGCTTCTTATATTGTGTGAGTCACCGTTGACAAAGTTTGAAACTTATGCTAAAATATAATAATAAAGGAAATTGAATTCTGATAATTTATTTAAATGATTATTTTATTGGCATGCACTTTCATATTAATAACTTATCTTAACTAAACATTTATATTAATATTATGCATTAGGTCTTTTTAAATGCTTCATATACTAAGGAGAAAAAATGAAGCAAGATCATTAACCCAAGTCAGTGACAAGGTATCTGGTTTAAGTTTAGAATTTACCCAAGGAAGGAATGTCAATAAGCAGAGATGAGTTCCACAAAGAAAGTGCATTGCAGAAAACAGAACAATCACTCAAAATGACACATTTCAAACCCAAAGAAATGAGAGATCTGTGTCGATTGACTTCAGCTAACAACCTGTAGAAAATGGACTTAAAAACTCCTTAAAGTAACTTTGTCTACAGGCATGGCATTTTTATACCATACCAGAATTTTACAGTTAATGCAAAATTTAAGAAGTACCTGACGAAGCCAAGTCAGAGACTTCAGAACAAGTCGTAATCAAACTCTTTGATTATGCTAGACTAATGCCATAACCTCAGAAAGTCCATAATTGGTAATATGCAAAAAATAGTATCTGAAAAGTAAAGCATGTTAATTCCAAAAGAAATAGAATCATTAAAAGAAGTCACCATCCTACTATAAATTAACAGGCAATGTCAGTCAAGGTGCCCCACATTTTAATAATAGTTTAGATTTAAAATATTTATTAAATAAAATCTGAATACCATAAATATACAATAAATTATACGAAAGATTATCTAAATCCAAACCTCCAAATGTCATGTAATGTCTAAGGCGTTGGAATTGGGGGAAAAAATAAAAGAAGGTGGCGTGTCAGCTCTGGACACATTTCAAGTTAGAGGTAGGATATTTAAGTGAATTCTAGTGTAGTAAAGGAAATAATAGTAGGCATCTTATGCATTTGTATTTAGTGGCATTTCAAATATAAATGTATTTCTGCGTATTGATAAATGCTTCATGTAATTCAGAGGTTCTTGTTTTTATTATAGATGTAATGTCATACAGCAGTGTAAGAGAATGTTGAATATTTCTATTTATGTTTTTAAGGCAGAAGACTAATGTTTAATAAATGCAAACTCTGTCTTATTCCTGTCTTTAGAAAATGAAATCTTTTCTACTTTGCTTGGCTCCACTGGTTTCTTATTACAGTAAACTATTTGTTAAACTACTGGGTGATGAGTAATTAAAAACTTAGATCTAATGATTGCAACCCTTGAAATGCACATTGCTGTCCTCTCCTTTTTCTTTTTATCTTACTTGCATGTTCCTTACAATTTGAGAGTGGGTAGCCCAATTTGCAGTCTTTGGATTGTCAGAGAAGGTAAGCATTTTCATTGGGTTTTAATTCATCTAAGTCAAGAATAAATTTTTGCTTTATTGAAAGATACAAAGAATGTATTTCTTGTTTATACTTGAGACCCTTATTAGAGTGCTTATACTTACACATAACTTAATATTTAAAAGAAGCAATTGTTAAGGCTTAGATTTTATTTTACCTAAGAAGACGGGGGAAACATGAGTTTTGCCTTAGATATAGAGGATAATTCTTAGTACAGAAAGTGATAAAATGGAACCAAATATAACATAGAAAATAGAGAATAACACATAGACTCATCAATCACAGAATATCATATATAATAAAATAATCTTGGGTTTTTCAAAATCAAAACAACTCATTCACAAATGTTGGCCTTTAAAAAAGTAGACCATCCTGATATATATTATATTATCTTCTTACATTCCAAGAATAACTTTGGTTAAATTTCTTATGAGAAATAAAAAAAAATACATAAAACTTAATTGTAGAAAAAGTAAAGCAGAACTATAAAATAGCCAGAAGAAAAAGAAAAATATATGACCTAGAAAATACAAAGATTAATTTTATTTCCTTCAGGGGTTTCAGTGATCGCACCATCATTCTGATTTTGTAAGATTGTTACACACCTCAATGATCACACGTTAAAATACTTATCCTAAAGCATGAATTGTACTCATGTTGTTAAGTGTATTTGAATACTAGGCTTTTTTTTTTATTTTAAAGAAAGTAATTTATCTATACAAATTAAATGGTCAATCATTTTGAAAGATAAAATAAAAGTGAGTCTAAACTACCTAAACTTTGAAGACCTCTACTGAGGAAATTACCTTTTTTAAAAAACCTACTAAACAAATCTATAGAAGATTCTGATCAATGGAATTTAAATATGACAATTATATTTTAACATCATTCATCTGACTTGATTGACATGGATTAGGGTTTGGATGTTTACAGGTATGCATTCATGTGAGTATAAGAATGAAGGATGGTTGGGAACCAGCAGTTAGCGTAATGGCTATGTCGCTGGACTCCCACGTAGTCGACCGTGGTTCGCGTCCCGGACCCGGTGGCTTAAAACTCATGCCGGGCGCGTGTGCGTGCGTGCCCAAAATCCCGAGAGGAGAATGGAGGAGAAGGGATTGCGGTGTGACCATCCCCCCTGGGGGGTGATTTCTCGCTTTCTGTCTCTATGTCTCTCTCTGTCTGTCTGGTGAGCGCACGCGCCCTACAGTGAAAATCTCCCCCCCAAAAAAAAGAATGAAGGATGGTTAATAACATTTTCTCAAAACTCAAAAAACTGTTTTTGATGGAAGGCAAACATTTTGATTTCTTCCAGATATATGTATATCTGGGAAAAATATATACATATATTTTTGTTATGTGGTCCTGACCAGTTTTCTGTGCTTGAATTTCGTGATTTGTATGTGATAATAAGTCTCTCAGTATGCTCAACTGGATAATTCTCTTTTTTCTTGACAGTTCACACAAATAGCAATAAACTTATCTGATGCCTGCTGCTTTCTTTATGTCATTTGGAAATGAGTTACTGTTATACTTTCAGAATAAATTGAATTCTATTTTTTTAAACACGGATTTGAGTGATCTGATATTTTACTTTTTTTCTGTTATGTTACAGAATATTATTAAGGCCAAAGCGATTCACTGTAGCAATAGTGACATATAAATCTTGTTGCTGTTGTGGAATCTGGGATTTGTCTCCATGGACACTGAGCCAAGCTAACACTCAGGGTTTCATAGCCTAACATTGACTATGAGTACTGAGGAACTAGGCAGTCTTTATTCAAAATGAAGTGACTATAAATTAAGCAAACATTGTGTATATTACATAAAATTAACTCATCTAATTTTCTTTACAGCCACATATTGAAAAGAGGTTATTAAAACTTTCAGAATTTTGGGACCTGCAGCTGGACTCTCACATAGTCAATTGCAGTTCGCGTCCTGGACCCGGTGGCTTAAAACTCACGCCAGGTGCGTGTGTGTGCGTGCCCACGATCCCGAGAGGAGAATGGAGGAGAAGGGATTGCGGCGTGACCATCCCCCCTGGGGGGGTGATTTCTCGATTTCTGCCTCTCTGCCTGTCTGGCGAGCACACGCGCCCTATAGCAAAACCCTCTCAGAAAAAAAAAAAACTTTCAGAATTTTTTGACACAGTAAAGATGATTACTTTCTACATTCTTGTTGTTTTATAGGTTAATAATTTTGATGCTTATATTATCAAATGTATATGATCATGAATTAGAATGCAAACAATTTGATGGGGCAAACACTGGCAAATTTATTAATCTACAGTAAAATTAGAAGCTGATATAATAAGCATCCTTATTGATTTTGAAATAATAAAAGCTCTCGAAATGTATTTCTGTCCACATCAAAAACTGAAAGAATAAAGTGTTAGATTAATGGGAAAAGAATTAATCACCTTTGTGACTCAGTTAAATTATTTAAAAACACTAGATTAAGAAGACTTTCTCACTGAATTCTATTTGAGTAGTGGAAACACAGCTTTCTAATGTGGGTTGCTATGAGAATCCTCAGGACAGATACTTTTGTTCTGGCAAGAAAGGCATCATTATTAAATTGGCAATTCTGATTCCAGCCAGTGGTGTAGTGGTAACACAAGGGGACCTACATCGGGTAGGGCCTGGGAGTCCCAGGACATTCTTAAACACAAAGGGTATGTACAGGTGCCCGGGCTGGCTGAGAATGAAGCTGTATCGTAGTGCCAAGACCCTGGTGAATGTGACGACCTCTGTTCTTCTCTTTCTCTCTCTCTTTGTATCTCTCTTGTGGGAGAAATCAATGAATTAACCAAACCAAAACAAAGAAGGTAAACCGGCCTCACTTACTGTTTTAGTCACATCTTGACCTATTTATCTATCGCCCTCAGTAGTAGATTAACCTTTACCTTTTATTTTACCTCGAATTGCACTAAATTATAATCTACTAATAACATAAATAATTACTAGTTAAATATATGTATGTTACTATCTCATTCATGGTTAACTTTCAAAAGGGTTAGATAATAATATTTATAAAGTTCCTCATGATAATTACCATATATTAAATTTCAATAGCTTTAAAAATTATTTATTTATTTAATTCCATTTGTTATTATTACTTTTTTAATTTGACCAGAGAGAGAAAGAGAGAGAGAGAGGGAAAGTGAGAAAGCAAGCCACCAAGACTGGCACTCAAACCCAGGTCGGTCGTGCAGGAATCCAGAGCCTTTAACCATCTCGTCCCCTGCTGGTCCTCAAGAGCTTTTTATCATGTATGACATGAAAGTGGTAAGTAATTCTTTAAGAACTAATAAACCCTTACAAAACTTGCAAAGTCTCTAAAACTATATTTGACACCTACATGCCGTTGTAACATCCAGCCTTATATTTCTCCAAGGGGCTAACATAGCATTTGATGATTTCTTATCTGCCTTTATTTGTGTGGATGACAAATAAAGGCAAGACAAGGAATCTAAATTATGTTGAATGTCTCTGTAAATAATGAGTACACTTTTAATGCAGTTGTTTTGATAAGACCATGTTCCACCTATCCTTGATGTTATTTTCTTTTTCTCACCAGTAAACTAATGTGTTGCATTGGTGGGACAGAAATATTGCCTAAAAAAGGACAAAAACCTCTTAATAAAAAATAAAAAAAACTTTTGAAGTTTGTCTATTTTTAAATAGGAACAAAAATAATTATTAATGTATATGTCAGAGTTTCAGTCAAGACTTGAAACAGAAGTAATCAGATGTGACAATATAAAATGAAAATCTGTTGTCTTTCTATTTTCAGCGTTAGTAGCTGAAGAACATATTGGAAAATTTTATGTTGTACAAAGTGAAGAACATATTTAGAGATGAATTTCCAGCTAAATCACCAGAAATCATCTGTTGCTTTGTTTAAAACTGTATTACAATGTCCAATAGCCTGATAGTATTAGCTCATTTGTAAAATAAAGTTAAAAAAGGCTAATATTTACAAGATTAATATGTTTGATTAATCTATGGATTGATGTTGACATTGCTGTCAATATTGAAGCTTTAAAGATGCAAACACTAGAACTTTGTTATCGGAGTGCCAGTTCAGTTGCACATATGGGTTGTATAAAGATTGCCTGTGGACATTCTGTAATTTAGCTGCATGTATTCTTACTAAAATGTGAAGCCACTGAATTGTTTACTGTGTTCTACTTCTCTTGTGATGATTGTGACAAAAATAACACATAAAGATAAATATCATTTTTGTGATAATTTCTTCAGATATTGAATGTGTAATTACATCAACTCTTTCCTGTGCTTTGCGTTAATAAATAATTCTAACTAATTCTAAAAAAAACCCACAGGGAACTACCATATGATCAAATAATCCCACTCCTTAGTATTTATCCAAATATAGGAAAACAGCCAGAAAGACACTTAGGCATTCACATTGATTGCAGCAGTATTCACAATTGCTAAAGTATGTAATCAACACAAACACCCACAAACTTATTACTGGATTGAACATTGGAATACTACTCAGCCATAAAGAACAATGAGATTCTATCATTTGATACAAAGTGCATAAATATAAGATATTTAATGCTAGTAAAGTAAGTCAGAGTATGAAACATGAACACCGAATAGTCCCACTCAATATAAATGTCTGCAATCTATGAAAGAAATTGAAAAAAAAATCCCAAGACACAAAGTAGGTTGGACAAGTGTAGATATCAGAGACTCAATGGGCAGGGAATGGACAGTTGAGTTTGGGTGAGAGGGGTAAAGGGAAGAAACAATTAACCAAAAAAAAAAAAAAAATTATATGGTAATATCCTTAGTTTGATTACCATGTACTGTATGCATTCTTTGAAAAACAGTATTGTGTACAATAGAAAAGTACAATAACTGAATAAAAATAAGAAATCATAAAATAATTTTAAAGACCCCAACAGGATAGAGACATGTTAGAAAAGAGATTGCAGTGTGCTCATATCCTATTAAGGTATGCTTTCTCTGTCTCTGTCTCTCTCTAGAAGCACATGAAACTCTACCTGGACATTAAAAATAAATTAAAATCTGGAGTCTAGATTGAAAAAATACGGAATTATTTCCTACTCTGTCATTATAAAAAATGAGAGAAAGAAAAAGAAAAATGTATTTGGAAACAGACAAATAAAAAATTCTGAAAGATAAAAAATTAGGGCCAGGAATAATTGCTGGCTGTTTATAGTACTGCCAATTTATTCACATGTCTGACAATTAATTAAGAGAAAAAGTCAAAACATGATTATCTCTGTAGGTTCACAAATGTCATTAATTACTTATCCCATGTTTTCCCTTAGTTCACAGGATTGTTCATCTTCCCAATCAGTTTCCTTAGTTCTAATTAGTTATTATTTCTACTACTATTTTTCAGCTAATGATTGAATAAAAATGCAAAAAAAAAAAAAGAGAGATGATCTCGATGAACCTAGTGTCTTATAGGCAAACAGACAAAGTCTTTTTACTTTAATAAAAGCCTACAACCAAGTCATTGCTTTCTTTCTCTGAGACAGTATCAAAAGATATAAAAGTGAGTGCATTTTAGTTACAACTATTGTGTAAAAGTCAACAGGTGGTATTTCTATCTCGCCATCATTGTTTTCAAAGTAAAGAAACATATATAGTCAGTTGCTTTCTGCCATAAGTATCATGGAAATACTATAATTGAAGAGTTTGTAGGGAACAGCAATTTACTGAAGTGGACTAGAACTTTAGATGATCAGGATGAAAGTTATTTGAAGACACAGGGCAAACAAAAATAAAAATATATTTTATGAAATTGAATATTTGTGTGCAGGTATTTTTTTGTCATAGGAAAGGTGTGTTCATTAGAGAGGGAAAGTGAGAAATCATCCCCCCCCCAGGGGGTAGCCACATCACAGTCCTTCTCCTTCATTCTCCTCTTGGGATTTTGGGCACACACACATGTGCCCCATTTGATTTTCAAGCCACTAAGTCCAGGACTCAAACTGCAGTCAGCCCTATGGGAGCCTAAAACCTTAAGCATCACACATTTCTGCTGACCCCAATGAAATAGAATTTGATATTGCCTAGGACGACAGAAAAACAACTTACAACTATTACAAATGTCTCCAGGTTAGGAGGAGATTGGGAACTTGTCACTATATGTTAGTTCTACAGATAAGATCAGTTTTTCTAAGAGATGAGGATGGGTATAATAAGACTTAAAAACAGTGATTCTGATAGATAAGAAAGAAAAATTCATGCAATCACATGATCCTGAGATCAGTTGAATGTGGGAGTTTGAGAAGCATCATCTCTAAGAAAGTTACAACGAAATTCCAAAACAAAAAGACAACTATGAAGTAAAATGTGTAGCATGCATTTTGGAATGTTATAATTCAAAATTTAATTGTTTAGGCCATGATTATCAAAAGAAGGAGTTTAATGTTACTCATTTTATTGTTTTTTTTTTTCCCCCAAATATTCCTGTTCTGGATATAAATCGATCTCATTCAGGAAGATATACTGAGTACAATGTAAGTATCAACGAGTTTTCATGATATAAAGTAACGTATGATTAACTATACCTATTAAGAATGATTTCAAAAGTATTGCTAAGTATATTCTTTTATAGTAGATATTTTGAAAGGGTATTGAATTATAATAAACTGCTAAAATTAAAACCACATCACTACTTTTCAAAACAAAGAATAAAAGTCCATTTAAATAACCTTTCAGTTTATTATCAGATACACAATTAAGGACTTTATCAATGAAACAGATAATATTTTTAGGGAACCAGCAGTTAGCGTAATGGCTATGTCGCTGGACTCCCATGTAGTCGACCGCGGTTCACGTCCCGGACCCGGTGGCTTAAAACTCACGCCAGGGGCGTGTGCGTGCGTGCCCAAGATCCCGAGAGGAGAATGGAGGAGAAGGGATTGCGGCGTGGCCATCCCCCCTGGGGGGTGATTTCTCGCTTTCTATCTCTATGTCTCTCTCTGTCTGTCTGGTGAGCACACGTGCTCTATAGCAAAAAAACCTCTCCAAAATAAAATAATAATAATATTTTTAAATATAATTAGGGAGACTTAAGAAATATCTCTAAGGTATATATTTATGACTATCTTTAAAAATATTTACTATCTTAGCAAGATATTCTAAGAACGAGTGCTCATATACAACAGTACTCTTGTAACTCAAGTCATATCACTTTAGCTAGACTCTGTATTTTCTTATAGCACTGGAATAAAGAAAAATTAAGCAGTTGAACTTTAAGAACTCAAATATTATAGAATTTTAAAAGTGAGGTTCATGGAGATTTGGTAGTATTTCTTTTTTGTTTTATTGTTTCAATTGCCAGAGAGAGTGTGTGTTTGCCAGGGAGAGACAGACCGATAGGAAGAGGGAAAAAGTCCCTCCAACGAGTCATGGTCACACTGCAGTCCTTTTTGTCCAGTCTATCATGATTTGGGATACACAAATCTAGCATGTTTTTAAGCTGCCAATGTCAGGAATCAAACCACACAGGATCAGCTATATGAGAGTCCTTCAAACACTAGGTTATGAGTCTGGCCCTGGTAGTATTCTTAGTACCTTTTCAGGAAAATATAGGATATACACTTTTTTTCTGCCCATCTTACCTGTAAAATATAGGATATACACTTTTTTTCTGCCCACTTTAATGAAATTTTATACAAACGCTATATGTTTATGGAACAAAATAAAAATGACATAAAGTTTACAATGAAAAGTCAGTTGTAAACCTTTTTCTTTCTAAGTCTCAGTCTGACACTTCAGAATGCAGGGGGTTTTTTTATTCTTTTTTATTTTTATTGCTGCTGATATTTTCCTTAATCACTGAAAAAAAAATAGTACCAAATTGATACTCTATAAATACACATGCTGAGGATTTAGATGACTTACACTAGTCTTTGCCCAATGTTTGATAAACAAATTACTACTTTTAGTTGTACTCTTGGTAAGATCTATCTGTCTATTTATATCTTTTTTTTAGATAGTACATTGAAAAATGTATTCCTTTAGCATTATTTAAAGTTTTTTCTTTGCTTGTTTGTTTGCAATAAGGCACACATGCTCACCAGAGAGAGAGATAGAGAGAGTGAGATAGAAAGAGAAAGTGGGAACTCCCCCAAGGAGAATGGCCATATCACAATCCAATCTTCTCCAGTATCTTCTTGAGATACTAGGAACATATGTACACACACTCAGTGTGATTTTCTTTTTAATTTATTTTATACATTAAATCACTATATAACACTTACCTTGTAAAGTTAATTTGCCCAACAAAAATACACTTCACACCAGTCCAGTTGAAGATACTATACACATTATCATCAACACATAATAATCCCTTTTTGTATCCCATAAATTTCTTGCTCTCTATTTTTCTCCTTAAATTCTTTCCTCATACTCTCCCCCTTGTCCCATCCTCTTTGTCCCACACTGTCTTCAGTATCCCTAACCATTTTCCATGCTTCTATATCTTCTAATCTTTCAGTTTTCACCATTGAGTGTGGACAGTTGGTATAGGTTAAGTGGAGACATATAATGTGTATCTTTCATAACCTGGCTTGCTTCACTCAGCAGTGAAT